>NC_061527.1:0-52500 GCF_022379125.1 Scophthalmus maximus
TAACCCACCTGCATAACGTGGCTCCCAAAGCAGGGAGACAGCCACCCAGGATGATCACGAAGATGACGGAGATCTTGGCCACCATGATAAGACCTGCATTTCCAACCGGGAAAACATGTGACTTGGTGAGAGGAAATGCAGAGAATTGGGGCTACACCACCCAGCTGATCCTGCAGGACCATTACGAAGCAGGTTTAGAGACGCTGTTGGGGGAACTCTCTGGACTCCTTACCGGGAATTGGCGGGAACCTTTTCAAGTTGCGGTGAGGTGGGCGAGACGGAATCTGCCTCATGTGACCCAGGATGTTATTGATTATGTGGAGGCGCTTATCACTGCCAGGAGCAACAATGATAACCCACCTGTGGCAGACACCACAGACCACATGCAAGGGCCGCGCAGTACCATAGCGACGGCGGCCACATTGACTGAGGGGACCAGCCAGAGGGCTAATCAGAGGGCTAATCAGAGTTCACAGTCTTTACATCGCTCCCATGACCAAGACTGGCAGCTTGCACAGTCGGAGCCCCTGGAACAGAGACAAGATAGGGGCAGGAGACGTAGGGGAACAGTTCTCACAGAGGACCTCATTTTGGAACTGTGTGAAGAGGGGGAGGAAAGCTCTCTCAACCCAGACAGAGTGGAACCTCCTACTGAAAGGTCTATTTTGCAGGACTTGGAGGACTTGTTTGGCTCCCCAGCCGTAAGAGACAGGGGGGAGACAGTCAGCATAGTATCTCAGGGAGTCCAGACGACTCCTGAGGAGGAAAGGGCAGGATCGAGACAACAGACGATCCAAGCCCAGGTTCATCACCAGGCAGGTGATCAAGATGACGTCGACTGGGAATCATCGGATGAGGATGAGCCCTCCACCCCAACACAAAGACGTCAGACAGTAACAACACATGTTAACTCCGACCGTAAGATGATCGATTGGGATCTTGAGGTCACAAAGAAGTGGATAATAATAGGGGACTCAAACCTATCCAGGATCCCGCCTTTTCACATTCCCGATCTACAGATTGACGGTTACCCCGGAGCCAATTTCCGCCATGCTGAGGCCTTAATTGGAAAGACAACCACTACTGTGATGGTAGAGAAGGTGATTTTGTCATTTGGACTGAACCACAGAAATCAGAAGGCGAGGGAAACATCAATCAAGCAGTTGCAAGGAGCAGTAAGAGCTGCTAAGAAGAAGTTTCCCTTTGCTGACATCTGGGTTCCCCAGTTGAACTTTTCCTCAGATCTGACCACGGATGAAAAACAGACCCTGCAGGTTCTGAATAGTCACATTGAGAGGAATATGCCTGGTCTCCCTCCACTACAAGAGAGTGATTTCCACACAGCACAAGACAACATACATTGGACTGAAAACACAGCAGGAGCTATGCTCGAACATTGGGCAACCCTGTTAAACTTAATCGCCCCCTAAGTCCAACAGGAGAGGGGGTCGAGAGACCACGGTCCTCTTCAGCCAAGAACGTGATGGTTCTAGCCAAAAACTTTCATCTTTCAAAACCACAACGAGATCTTCTGAGAAAGGGTTTGACATTCATACCATCTTTAGACATAGGCAGGAACCAGAAAATTCAATTTCAATTGGATTTACAAAATTACCATAGGAGAGTCCAATTGGCCTGGTATTTTAAGGATTCAAATGACAAGGAAATACCACCTTTCATGGGGACTTCAAGTTGGATACCTCCATTAGATAAACTTCCATCGGAAGTTATTAATTTAATGAGGGACGATAGGCAACTTTTGGAAAGACAGTTTAAACCAATTAGAGAAAAATTTAATTTGACAATAGAAGAAGTCAGGGCTCTTAGGGAGCTTAAACATGCTAAACATATAGTCATTAAGCCTGCTGATAAGGGGGCAACAGTTGTTATTTTAAGTAGGGAACAATACATTTTGGAAGCAGAAAAACAATTGAGTGATACAGTTTATTACCAAAAATTAGACCAACCCATATTTTTGGACACTATTCCTTTAGTTGATAACATCTTAAAAACATTAAAAAACAAGAAATTCATCAATGAAAAACAAAGGAAATATTTAAAAGGGGATTTACAACCTAGAGAAAGACGATTTTATATTCTTCCCAAAATACATAAGGATCCCAAAAGTTGGACTATTCCTTTTGAGGTGCCCCCTGGACGTCCGATAGTCTCCGACTGCGGTAGTGAGACCTATTACACAGCGGAGTACTTAGATTTTTATTTGAATCCATTGTCTATTAGACATCCTGCCTACTTAAAAGATACGTATCATTTTATTGATATTGTTAAAGGTTTATGGATCCCGTACAATTCATATTTCTTTTCCATGGATGTGGCCAGTCTATACACAAATATAGATATTACAAGTGGTATGAATGCGGTTAAAAAATGCTTTGCAAAATATCCTGATCCCAAACGGCCAGATGCAGAATTATTGCAGTTATTGGAAATTAATTTGACTAGGAATGACTTTGTCTTCAATGAACAATTCTATTTACAAATTAAAGGTACGGCAATGGGAAAACGATTTGCCCCGGCCTACGCTAACATTTTCATGGCCAATTGGGAAGAGGAGGTTTTCCACAAATGCCACAAGAAACCATCTCATTATTTACGTTATCTTGATGATATTTGGGGAATTTGGACGGGTTCCAAAGAGGAGTTTCAACAATTTCTGGATACATTAAATTCCCATGATCCCTCAATTCAACTTAAGGAGGAAATCAATCCACAATCTATTGATTTCTTAGACACTACGGTCTATAAAGGACCAGATTTCTATTTAACACATAAATTGGATATAAAAGTGTTCTTTAAACCAACTGATACACATGCCTTATTATACAGAACTAGTTTTCACCCACGACATACCTTTCGGGGTATAGTTAAATCTCAAATTCTTAGATTCAGGAGAATCTGCACGCGAGAAGAGACTTTCAGAGAAGCTACTCACATTCTTTTCAAAGCCTTGCGTGAGAGAGGTTACACAAGGTCGTTCAACAGACTGTGCTTTAAAACCTTTCGACATCGGAAGGAAAGGGCCTTTCGACATCGGAAGGAAAGGGAACATGGGAAATTAATTCCTTTTATTACTTCTTTTTCCACTAAAAGCCTAATTTTGAATAGAACATTTAAAGCAAATTTTGGTAGGCTCATAGCAAATTCGGGAGTTATCCCAAACTCAAGGGTCATTTCGGCCTACAGGAGGAATAAAAACTTGCAAGATTTTCTTGTGAAAGCCAAGTTACCGCCTTTGCAAGCAAAAAAGCCCCAATTACTGGATGCTCAATTTTGTAATCTACGGTTCATACGTAAGAGCAAGGAGAAAACAATTATCAAAATTCCACAAAGCTTTAGCCCCCGATCCACAAATTGCGTTTATGTTATATTTTGTGCCAAATGTGGTCTTAAGTATGTAGGGGAGACAAAAAATTCATTGTCTACACGTATGTATCAGCATAGATACAACATTAGACAAAAACGACAAGTGGATACACCTTTAGTTGAACATTTTTTGATCCACGGTTTGGAATCGGTTCGGATGGCTGGACTTCAAAGACATGTCAATTGGACTGATGTTGAGCGACATAAAATTGAACGATACTGGATTTATCTTTTAGGAACAAAACAACCATTTGGATTAAACATATGTTATAGATAATATGTGATCACTTGTTTTCTACTATTTTTATTCTAAATCTCGACTTTACCCGTTCCCAATGCCTAATCCTAACCCACTAACCCTACCCTAAAACCCTTTCCTCTTGCCTAACCCTAACCCCCTTCCTTACCCTAAACCTAACCCTTACCCTGATCTCAGGCCCTAACCCTAACCATAATCTTTACCCTCATCTTAGTCCTAATCCCAATCCTAACCCTAACCCTGATCTCAGGCCCTAACCTTAACCCTAATATTTACTCTTATCCTAACCCTAATCTTGGTCTAATACCCTAAACCTAACCTCATCCTATGCCCTAAATTAACCTCATCCCAAGCCCTAAACACTTATCACATTTTAATAATAAATTAACTTAAAACAAGTCTATTGGGATTTATAACTTATTTAAAAGATTAAAAACAATAAATATATCATCTGGGCATTATAAGATTAAAAACACTTCTATAGTGCTTGATATACATTTTAATTTAATTTTAATTTATTATTTATTAATTATTATATATATTATATATATTTTTTGGAGGGGATTGTGGGGTTAGAATAGTGGGAAACAAGATCACACACAAATTTGTATAAAACCCAATACACAAATCACATAGAGAACAAAAAAGGAGGAGCTCAACTGAGGGTATAAAAGGAGGAGCCTCAGTGGGAGCTCACTTCTCACACGAACCTCGAGCAGTGAACATCTCTCCAGCCAGACCGAACATGGAAGTTTTTTGTGTGTCTTTTTAGGCCTGAAGAAGACCCAGAGAGGGTCGAAACGTCGCCAGGACACACCTTCCTTAGTTGTTTGTTTATAAAATATATTTTTTTTTTTTTTTTTTTTTTTTTTTTTTTTTTTTTTTTTTTTATTTTTTATTTTTTATTTCGTAAAAACATTTTTTCGTAAAAAAACGAATTCATTTTATTTCAATTAGACTTACCTTTCTTCATACTTACCTTACCCAGTGGAGCCAGGAAACACCTTCTTAAGTTGTTTATTTTATTTAAAGTTTTTATTGCTTATTTCGTGGAAAAAATTTCGTTAAAAAACAAATTCATTTCATTTCTTTTTACTTACCTTACCCAGTGGAATGGGAGACTATGACGATGGCTGGACTCAGGTCCGGCGTGGCGGACGCCACCGCCGAGACCGCCAGCCCTTCCGGAGCCGCCAGCCTTTTCGGGACCGAGATTATGGGGGTGGGTGGATGGAGCGTGCACCACCCGTTTCCTTTAGGAGACGGGATCAGATCCCTTCACCTAACCCCTAACCCTAACCCCTAACCCTAACCCCCTAACCCCTAACCCTAACCCTAACCCTAACCCTAACCCCTAACCCTAACCCTAACCCTAACCCCCTAACCCTAACCCTAACCCTAACCCCCCTAACCCCCTAACCCTAACCCTAACCCCTAACCCTAACCCCTAACCCCTAACCCCCCAACCCTAACCCTAACCCAGTGCATCTAACAGCTATGCTGTTTAAATCTTCTTAACCCCTAACCCTAACCCTAACCCGGCCAGGTCCTCCACCCAGAGACCCCGTCACTTCGGTCCCCAATCCACAGACCTAACCCTCATTTTGGGCCCTAACCCTAACCACATTCCCTACCCTGATCTTGACCCTAAATTTGGGCTGATCCATTGGGTATTGGGGATTATGGGGTTAACAGGCTTCATTTAAAACTAAGAAGAGTTAAGAGGAGGAGCCTTTTCAGAGAGTATAAAAGGAGGAGCCCCAGGAAGGGAGCCCATTTCATACACGCACATCGAGCAGACAGGATCGCTCAAGCTGTATTGTTACGTCCCATGAATTGACGCTAATTATGAGCTGTATGTGTCCCGCTGGCCTGATGAAGACCAAGATAGGTCGAAACGTTGCCAGAAAAGCCGGACACCAATTTTTATTTTTTCGTAAGGCACAGTTTTGCCTACTTATTTATACTTACCTCAATTTTAACACACTTTGCTCCGTCCTGGGACCAAAGTGATGGGACTGGGTGGGTGGAGAGTGCCATTTCCGTCTCCTCCGGGAGATGGACTCAGTCCCTCTCACCTAACCCTAACCCCTAACCCTAACCCCCCCTAACCCTAACCCTAACCCCCCCTAACCCCTAACCCTCCGGGAGATGGGCTCAGTTCCCCTAACCTAACCCGGCCAGGTCCTCCACCCAGAATCCCTGTCACTTCGGTCCCCAATCCACAGACCTGACCCTCATTTTGAGCCCTAACCCTAACCACATTCCCTACCCTGATCTTGACCCTAAGTTTGGGCTGATCCATTGGGTATTGGGGATTATGGGGTTAACAGGCTTTACGAAAGACTAAGAAGAGTTAAGAGGAGGAGCTTCTCAGAGAGTATATAAGGAGGAGCCCCAGGAAGGGAGCCCATTTCATACACGCACATCGAGCAGACAGGATCGCTCAAGCTGTATTTAAGTCCCATGAATTGACGCTAAATATGAGCTGTATGTGTCCCGCTGGCCTGATGAAGACCAAGTCGGTCGAAACGTTGCCAGAAAAGCCGGACACCAATTTTTATTTTTCGTAAGGCACAGTTTTGCCTACTATATATATACTTACCTCAATTTGAACGCACTTTGCTCCGTCCTGGGACCGAAGTGATGGGACTGGGTGGGTGGAGAGTGCCATTTCCGTCTCCTCCGGGAGATGGGCTCAGTTCCCCTAACCTAACCACATTCCCTACCCTGATCTTGACCCTAAATTTGGGCTGATCCATTGGGTATTGGGGATTATGGGGTTAACAGGCTTTATGAAAAGCTAAACAGAGTTAAGAGGAGGAGCTTCTCAGAGAGTATATAAGGAGGAGCCCCAGGAAGGGAGCCCATTTCTTACACGCACATCGAGCAGACAGGATCGCTCAAGCTGTATGTAAGTCCCATGAATTGACGCCAATTATGAGCTGTATGTGTCCCGCTGGCCTGATTAAGACCAAGACAGGTCGATACGTTGCCAGAAAAGCCGGACACCAATTTTTTTAAGAAAAAACTTTTTATTTCATAAGGCACAGTTTTGCCTACTATATTTATACTTACCTCAATTTGATCGCACTTTGCTCTGTCCTGGGACCAAAGTGATGGGACTGGGTGGGTGGAGAGTGCCTTTTCCGTCTCCTTTGGGAGATGGGCTCAGTTCCCCTCACCTAACCTTTATTATTTGTGGTTATTTCTATTAAGTGATTGAATATCTGAGCTACTAACATCTTCAAATCCAAGCAAAGACAAAAAACAGCAGACACGAAATCCTACAAAATAAAAGGCTTTTAATTTTTCTCCTTAATTTTCTTCACATCGATGAAGGTTAGTGTGTGCGTGTGTGTTTATGTGGGTTTTGTTAGCAGCTGACTAGAGAAGTCGTAAAGATCTTTGTTTATTTTCTTCAGAGTCTGAACTTCTTCTTCTAACTCCGCGACGCGAACCTTCGTGTTTTCACCGTCACCAAACACCGACTGAAAAACACACACACACACACACACACACACACACACAGAGAGAGAGAGAGAGAGAGAGAGAGAGAGAGAGAGTTTGTGAGTCTCATTGATGTCATGTCACCTGTTGCATTGTGAGACTGTTGGACAGTATTCAGTTCATGGATGAGGTCAAACTGTTCTTCCTATCTACTATATATCTACTATATTGAAATGTGTCAAAGAGAATTAGGAACTAGGAACAGTCGACAGCTGCTCAGAGAATCCGACTCCACTGTCACTAAACTACGTCGTCATGTGACGTCGTGCTGAAACTACACATTTCTGAAGATGAACTAGAAAAACCTCAGCGGCTCCATCAGCATGTGTGCAGTGTTTTATGATTCATATGTAACAGTTACTGACGTCTGGATCATATTCATACTCTTCTTCTTCTACTTCTTCAGGTTGAATCGTTTACGTTCGGTCATAACGCATCTGGTTAAATATCGCTGCCGCAATGAATTGTGGGTCTATATCTCCTTACTCTCACAAAGGAAGCTCCAGTGTGTCCTCTGCTAAATGAGATAGGAAAGGAAGCATTGAAGCTCCTTTCCTAAGCACTTAGAGAATCTAAACATCATCAGGTGCTGAGGAAACACTGACTGGTCACGTCAAGATTTAGGAAACTTTCTAAGACAATTTGACAATTGGACCTCAGCCCATGTCTAAATCACACCCTGCAGTGTGATTTAAGCCCCGCCCCCCACCTTATCAGTGACAGCGTTCATCAGAGTGTTCAGCCTATCAGCTTTCTGCAGGTACGTGTCCTCTTCCTCCTGAAACAAACAAAATGAAAACACAATCGCCGATGTAATACTTACACAAAACAGCTTCTGACATCTGAAATTTCAAACCAAGACAAAGATTTAAAAGTATATTTTCGAAAAATAAAGGCTACATCTTAGAGTGTGACTTAAAAGTTTAAAAGTAGGAATAAAGTTGAGTGTTTCTTCAAAATAAAGGGCACACAGTAGATATAAATGTGTCAGGTATCATTTGTAAATTAAATGATTTTTATTAAATAGCTTTTATCACTTGACGGAAAGTGTGACTGACGCTTGGTGCTAACGTACTATGCTAGCTGTTGTGCTGACGGGATATACACATGGTGTTCAGCCTCTCCTGTGATGTCAGCACCAGTTACATTAACCTCATTTGATTGGCTGCTGTCGTACAACGGACAACATTTTTCATAAAATGAACCGATTAAAAAAAATGTAACTTTTCTCAACTGCTATCGATCAAAACTCAGAACAAAGCCACAGAACCACAACGCTGAAATCACAGTCAGAGAGGTCCTGATTGGTTAATCTGAGTCAGCTGTCCATCACGTCTTACATTAACTAAATTATACTGTATGATGTCATAATGACATCATATGACCAAAAAGTTTTATGTCTTCTATACAAGCTACAGGCCGGTCTATCGTCCAATAGGTCGCAGAGATTTTAAAACTATGCATGATGTCATTTTACTTCGTCATGACATCACTGATATCTAACACACACACAAACACACACTTTAATGATCACATGACAACCATGGCAAAGTTAAAAAGTGCAGCAGTTCTGTGACGAGGCGGGGCTTCACCTGCTGACTCACCTGTGTGTAGAGACCGATCCGGACACACACGTCTCCCGACTCGCTGCCGTCGCCCTCGGAGGCGTGGAGGTGTCGGCTGAACCGTGGCAGAGGGACAGCGGGACGACTGTCGGGCAGGAACATGTTGGCTGGAGCTGCCGTGATAAAAGCGTTCGTCACTGGACCTGAACACAGACAGGAAGTGATGTCAGGAGACTACAGATGTCAGGACTGGGTCAATGTTTCCCCGTTTACATGGAGCCGCCGCCTGTGGCTGCTTAGCAACAACAGCAGACACAAGGTCACTGACATTAATGTACGTTCAGGGTGAATCCAGACTTGGTTTAAGTTCAGTAACGCATATTTTTTTTCGCCGCACACACAACCGACAGCGGATGGTGAGGAAATTTTCCCTGATTTTTAAAAAACATTTATTGCTTATGAATCCGTACTGCCCCCTTTGACCTGGGTTGGGGGGCTTACCTTTGTGGGCGAGGCAGCGGACGCTCTGTTTACTCTGGATGTCCCAGAGTCGGACCGTCTCATCATGTGACCCAGAAGCGAGAAACGTCCCGTCCAACGACACCGAGAGACACGTGACCATGTTCCTGAGGAGAAGACAGGTCAGCTCTCACAGGGTTAATCTGCCTGACGACAGTTACCATGCTGCTCATCCATCTGGCACCCACGCACGCACACACATGCACACGCACAATGTATATATACATTACTGAGGTAATACAGCTGTTATTGATTGAGCCTATTAAAGAGCAACGATCAGCCACAACTGTGATCAATAAATGATCATAAGTTAAAACCAACGACATCAATCAGAAGTGATCAAATCAGCAGAGTGTGTGTGTGTGTGTGTGTGTGTTCTTGGTTCTATGGACTACAGTAGCTAGGCTTCATGACGTACTTCCTGCTCGTCTGTTTCCGGTCTGTTCAACGTGTTCACTCACGACTTCAATCAGAGTTTTGTCTCGAGTGTTTTGCAGGAAAATGTCTAAAACTGGAAATTTTAAAATCAGATGAAGAAGAACTCAGAGCGCTGCTCTGTCCCACTTTGATCGGTGTCACTGAACTTCAACGATGGCTGGTGAACATACGTCGGTATCATTTCTCCGTCAGCTCTCACGCGAAGGTTCTGCAGCAGACACTTTGTTACCAATCAGCTAATGAAACAGTGTCGTTGTTGAAGCGGACCAGAAAACCGTTGAGCAGTACTGAGGAGAACCCTTAATTACCCCCTGGGGATAAATAAAGTTTTCTTGAATATCTTGAATTGAATAGAACCTGGACATGGTTGTGCATGTAGTCCATTTTCAGGGTTCTGTTGAAGAATGTGTCTGCTCTGACCTGTGACCTTTGAAGACCTGGTTTCCATCATTGTCAGACTGGAAGGATTTGTCCAGACTGAGACTCTGCAGAGGAAACAGTTTCAAACTGTTAAACTTTCTTGACACAAACAGTAACTCGGCTCTTCTTCTTCACTTCAGTGTCTGTTGTTTAATCGGCTCCAACAGTCTCTGATCGTTTCAATCTATCAATTTTAACTAATACCAGTCATCAATAAACAGTCTGACTCCACAGGTCACATGACCTGACTTAAGTCCATGTCTCTGATCAGCATCTGTCCACATGTCTCAGAGTGTACGACAATGCTGAAGACGAAGATTAAATCATGTTTTTACATCCTCATTCTTCCACAGTGTGGTTTTCTAACTAAGCAAAGCTTTGAAAAGAAGAAACTGTTCGTCGAGTCAGAGAAGGAGAATAAAGGAGACGAGTGAATGAACAGAACAATTATCACAAACACTCCAGGATTCACACTCTGAACAGGAAGTAGGACGACAGACCTGATCTGAACAGTCTGGTAAGGAGGACATAGGAGCTACGACAGACAACATAGGACACAACTGGGGATTTAGGACGAAGGATGCAGAACACAGATTGTAGGACAAAAAGATGTAGGACGAAGGTTGCAGGACACAGATTTTCAAACAAGGAAGCAGGACACAGATTTTAGGACAAAGGAAGCAGGACACAGGGTGTCTGACGTAGGACACTCTGTAGGATGTCGTTCACAGATGTAGGAGACAAACTGTGACGTGATGATGGCGAGTCGGGTGGAGGATGAAATGATGATGTCATGATGTAGACTCACCTGGCTGCACAGAGACACCTGGAATATGTTTCCATCACTTCCTCCACAGAACAGGAAGTACTCGCAGGGATCAAAGGTCACCGACATGATCTCCACGTCAAACAGAACCGACAGGAGCAGCTCACCTGAGGACAACTCCCAAACCTGGACACACACACGTCATTCATCCAACAGCTGATGTCCTACTGACACACAAGTCAGAACCTGGACCCAGAACCAGGGCCCAGAACCTGGTTCTACCCAGATGTGAAGTCACATCATCAGTCTTCATGTTGAAATGAACAGTATGATGATTTATTATAAAAAAAAATTGTTTCCACCAATTCATCCTGAGAACTGAACATAGTTCATCACTGAGTTTCTGATGCAGAGAAATTTGTCTCAGAAAAGTTCAAATGAGTCACATGACCGACAGGTGAAAGATCAGAGTTAAAATTATTTGTGCGTAACTTTGTTTTTCCACAAATACGAATCAGTTTGTTGATGTACGTGACAGATGATGGTCCACTGCTACAGTCTGACAGTAGAACAAAGAGTCGGTTACCTGTGTGTATGTGTAGACTCTTATTACGCACAATGCTTTGCAAAATATTGATCCACTGATGACAGACGAGGTAAGACTAAGTGTCGGACGTACCTGTCAGGTGTGACACAGTCTTACCTTGACAGTCTGGTCTAAGGAGGAAGTGGCGACTCTGGCCTGCGCTCCCATCAGACCACAGTGCAGGTCTGTGATTGGTAGAGAGTGACGAGACAGGACATGACGAGGATCGGGGGTGTGGTTTGAATCCAGCTGGATCACACTGAGACACACACACACACACACACACACACACACACACACACACACACACACACACACACACACACACACACACACACACACACACACACACACACACACACACACACACACACACACACACACACACACACACACACACACACACTATGTCATAGATAATCTATGAAGAACAGAAAGGGTTGGTTTTTGCTGCTTATCAATGGAAAGTTTAATTTCTTAACATTTTCATTTGTGTGAGTGTGTGTACCCTTTAATATGGTGGACATGATGTAAGACAGCGGATGTTGACCTCAGGTTAAGTCTCGGTTTAAGTTTCAGTTTAAACTTCGATTAAACTAATTAACATCCATGTTCTGACAGACAATACAAACAGCCAATGATAATGGACCAATCATGTGGCTGGAATAGGGTTACATCCTCGTCAAGTTAGGTTGACACTCACAGCAGCTCATGCTCATCAGTCGTCAGGAGAGAGAAAAAAGAGGAAAGAAGACTTCCGACAGACACGAGGCTCAAAAGACGACGACACTGTTTAAAGAAGCGTCAGAAGAATATTTTAAATATTTTAAATATTTAAAGTCTGACAAGAAGCAGAGTCAAAGCATCACGTGACACAAACTGTGTCCAAAGCTTCTGTAGCAGTTGTATAAAGTTCTACTGAACATTCATCATGTTCAACTTCTCATATAAAATAAATAATATTTAAAACAAAATTAACTTTGGTTCATATATATTATATCTTCACATCTCACAAACTTTAAGCTCGACAGAAATAGTGATTTGACTTATATCGTGATATATATCTGTCAATATGAATTATCGTGATAAGATTTTTTTTCCATTTCGCCCAGGGTTAGTTCAGGTGTGTTGTGTTCAGGTGAGTTGTGTTCAGGTGTGTTGAGTTCAGGTGTTAAACCAGGTGAGTTACCTGCATAGACTCCACACCAGAGCCAGGTTGTCTTTTCCTCCAGAAATAAAATGGCTGCTGTCGTCTGTGAACCTCATACAGGTGACGTCCTGATAGTGACGACTCAGGACGGACAGCAGCTTACCTGTGCAAACCTGAATTAATCAGAGAGTTTGTTTAGGCCATAAGCTCAGTATTCAGATACTTCATAGGACACAGAGCTATAAAAGTAAAAAGATAAATAAAACCACAGATGAAGAAGCAGAGCCTGAGCTCACTCACCTCCCACAGGTAAATGACCTCAGCGACTCCAGCTGCGAGGAAGAGCCCGTCAGGTGAGGAAGTCAGACAGGTGACCACACCTGGACAAACAATCTTCTGCTGCAGCTGATCCTGCACCACACGGGACATCAACAACACAAATTACTTCAAGGGAAAAACCAAATCCATATACAATATTTACTCTGATGTAGGGTAATGAATAGATTCATTCAGCTTATCTGGGCCTATCAGAGAAATATCTGTATCAGTGTACATGCTGACAGATGATGCTCCGGGTGATTTATAAGGTGTCATTACGTAGTTTGTCCAGCAGAGCACGCGATGACTCCATTGTTTACAATACTCTCAACTCTCAGAGCATCCGTCTGCAGCGCGGTCTGCTGAGCTGCAGACCGGGGGGGACTGAGTCTGTTGAGTGATGATCTCACGCCTTGTTCCCTCGATAATGAGATGCAGAGCTGGAAAGTCGTGATAAATAAACAATCTTTTACTTTCCGTGAAACAAGCTTATTGTGCTTGTTTCCTGCGGAACCATGAAGCTACTGTCACGGCGCGTCAGCTGAGTGGAAGTTAACGTGAGACCATCTCAGTTAGTTCTACTTTCTCTGAGAAGTTTCCTGAGGGAGGCTTTAGAAAAATAATGTAATATTTGTTCAATTCTTTAAATAAATAAATAAATAAATAAATAAATAAATAGATAAATTTCCCCTCAAATTCTGTGTTTATTTTCTAAATTGAAGTTATATATATTTTGTTCAATTTGTGTTTGTGGGTTAGGGTTAGGGGTTAGGTTTACTGTTCAGTGCATTAAGACTTATTTGTGATAGCAAACTTTATTGTTAAACTGTCAAATATCTTTGTGTTTGATGACGTCATTTGAGGGATCATTGCAAAAAATGTGTTTGTGTATATATATATATATATATATATATACACATACATACACATACACTCAGTGACAACAACGCTACAGTTGGGGTCTAGGGTGTAGGGGTCTAGGGCGTTGGAGGTCTAGAGTGTTGGGGGTCTAGGGTGTTGGAGGTCTAGGGTGTTGGGGGTGTTGGGGGGTCTAGAGTGTTGGGGGTGTTGGGGGGTCTAGGGTGTGGGGGGTCTAGGGTGTTGGAGGTCTAGAGTGTTGGGGCTGTTGGGGGTCTAGAATGTTGGGGTCTAGAGTGTTGGGGGGTCTAGGGTGTTGGGGGTCTAGGGTGTTGGGGCTGTTGGGGGTCTAGGGTGTTGGGGTCTAGAGTGTTGGGGGTCTAGGGTGTTGGGGGTCTAGGGTGTTGGGGGTCTAGGGTGTTGGGGCTGTTGGGGGTCTAGGGTGTTGGCGTCTAGAGTGTTGGGGGTCTAGAGTGAAGGAGGTGTAGAGTGTTTGGGGTCGAGAGTGTTGGGAGTGTTGGAGGTGTAGAGTGTTGGAGGTGTAGAGTGTTGGGGGTGTAGAGTGTTGGGGGTGTAGAGTGTTGGGGGTGTAGAGTGTTGGGGGTGTTGGGGTCGTGAGTGTTGGGGGTCGTGAGTGTTGGGGGTCAAGAGTGTTGGGGGTCAAGAGTGTTGGGGGTCAAGAGTGTTGGGGGTCAAGAGTGTTGGGGGTCAAGAGTGTAGGAGGGTTAGAGTGTTGGGGGTGTTTGGGTCTAGAGTTTTGGGGGTCGAGTGTTGGCTTTAGGCTGCGGCTCCACTGTCTTTCAGTCAGAATCAGATCGTTCTCATAGTATCTAGCTCACAAGAAGTGTCACATCATTTAAAATAACCTTTAAATTATCTTTTAGCTTTTAGCTTTTTTTCAGCTGAAATACATGGTGAATTTTAGTTGTTGTACTTCACTTGGGAGAAAGGTTGGGTTTTAAAATGACACAACGGGGTTTGGTCTTTGTTTGTTTGTCTGTCTGTGTCACCGACGAGTCCCGACACCTGTCCCCGAAGAGGACCGCGTGTTGGTGAGGTGCCGTGTGCAGCAGTGGTCAGGTGCGGTCAGCTGTGGTCAGGTGCGGTCAGCTGCGGTCAGGTGAGGCTGCTCGACGTGCTCGTACCTTCCTCTGAATCTCCCAGAGGTTGATGAAGTTCTTTCCGAGCTGGGCGGACAACAGGAACTCCCCGCGCAGCAGGCACAGAGTCCGGCCCGAGCTGTTCCCTCCCCGGTACGAGAGTAGACTGGAGCCGCTGTGCAGGTCGAACACGGTGCTGTTCCACAGCTGCGAGCCGGAGTCACTGGTCACGATCACTTCCAGAGGAGCCGCCATCTTCGCTCCAACAACGCACACGCGAGGAAACCGCTGCTGGCAACACTACATGTCATATCCGGGGCCTGGTGCATTGTGGGAGATGTAGGATTGTGGTCAACAACAAACGACTCACTTCTTTATTCTTTTAATAAATGAACCAAGACTTTTAAACCATTTATAAATATGTATCGATCTTTATTATTTCTCTCTTTAGTTTTTCAATTCAACTCGTGACGTCACAACATGCCACAACCTGAGGGACAGTGAATGACCAACACACACACACACACACTATAATGAATATAATATAATCAATCTTAATGTTGTGTTACTGTTTGTTGTGTTCCGTCTGAAGGTTCGTACAATTGTATGTTTATGCTTTGGCAACATTGTTGTTTAAAACTTTCATGCCAATAAAGCTTTTTGAATTGAATTGAATTGAATTGAATTGAATTTGAATTGAGAGGGAGAGAGAGAGGGAGAAAGAGAGGTAGAGAGGGAGAGAGAGGGAGAGAGAAGTGCATGATGGGAGTTCCCAGCTGTCTCGGGTGAGGTTGAATTGTCCTGCCTATCTACTATTCTTTTCTACTGTTCCTTGACCTGGAAAACGTCATGAGGTCAAGGAGGATTCAATGGACGTAGGAGAAGAGAATCCGACTCCACTGACACTAAACAACGTAGTCATGTGATGTCATGGTGAAACAACACATTTCTGGAGATGAACTAGAAAAACCTCATCGGCTCCATCAGTAGGTTGCAGTGTTTTATGATTCATATGTAACAGTCACTGACATCTGGATCATATTCATACTCTTCCTCTTCTTCTTCTTCTACTTCAGATTGAATCGTCTACGTCCGTTCATGGAGCATCACTTTAAATATCGCTGCCACAATGAATTGTGGGTCTGTTTCTCCTTCTCTCACATAGGAAGCTCCAGTGTGTCCTCTGCTAAAGGAGATAGGAAAGGAAGCATTGAAACTCCTTTCCTAAGCACTTAGAGAATCCCAACAGCTCTTATCATGGTGCTGAGGAAACACTGACGGGTCACGTCAAATTCCGGAAACATCCTAAATTTGACAATTGGACCTCACCCCCCACCTATAACAGCAGAACTAAGAGATGGTTCAACTCCAACTATAATCTTTATTAAAGAAGAAAGTTTTCAGTCTTCTGCCTCCTGGTTCAAGAGGGGAGGAGCCTGGTAGCTGAAGGTTCTTCTTCCTAGTTAGTTCAGATATGAAAACAGGTTCAACTGCAGACAAAGCCTCCGAGTCCTTCGTGGTTGGACGAGTGGGACTAAGTATCTCTTGATTTTCATATTCTGCTTTCCTCAAGTAACATGTGAAAACTTTGCATTCCTGTACATCACTCTTCTCGTAGATACTTTAGACCATGTTCACAACAGCACTGTAATCTTTCAAAACTCAGCTCCCCTCCGGCTCCACACAGACCCAGCGCCTTGTCTCAGGAGGCCGGTGGAACTGTCTGTCTCCTCTCTGTCCCTGGACTGTCCCACTGAGACCTGGACGACTCCTGACAACACCTCCCCCCGCTGCCCTCTCCTCAGCCTACTCCTTCGCCACACACCTCCACCTGCTGGCAGAGGGGAGGCACTGGTCTGCTACTTTCTCTCTTTACCCCCTTCCACACTTTACTCCTTCATCCTGTTTCTTGAACTCACTCAGTGAATTTAAACATCATTGTACTCTACCGCCCTCTTGGGGATTTCTTGGAGGAGTTGGACGTCCTCCTGTCTAACATCTCAGAGCCCCTAACCCAGGTCGGTCTCACAGAACCTCCCTGAGAGCAGCTGAAAGACAATGTTGCAAATCTAAATGCCCTGAGGATCTTCTTACTTATTAATCTCTTCTTTCCTCTTTCTCTGTTTCCATATCTGCTGCTAAAAGCTTTCTTTGTATCTAAAAATCAGTCTTCCTTCTCCAACCCCAAGAAACCTCAGGGTTAGGGTTAGGAACGTCCAGATATAAAGGAGCTGATGTTGGTTCTGAGTTGGACAGAAGGTGATTGATTGATCTTCACCTGAAGAGAAAATCAATCAGTGAAGCTGAAGTTTAATTCCCTTAGAGTTTGTATCTGCGAATCAAATCAGTTTGTCAAGTTTCAATCAACCGAGTCAAACTGAGACGGTAACTGATCAAACTGATCTGTTTGATCAGTTCAGTTTGTCAAAGACTCGTCACATTAAGGTAACTTCTTCTTGTTTGATATTTCTGATTCATATTTGTGAAATGACTCTTAATAAACAGAATAAACAATAAAGTCTGGTTTGCATCACTTCTGTGGTTTTATTTGATGACAGCAGGAACAGGAAGCTGAGCTCTTCCTGTCACACGTACCATAAACGTTAAGATCAGACATGCAGCCAACTCACTTCCTGCTGCTGCTTCACATTAAAAGCCTCCAAGGGTCCCCTGACAAAAGGCTTTTATTGTGAAGCAGTGGCAGGAAGTGTGTGGTTTCAATGACAAATTAAAAGTCGAAAAATCCACTGATCAAGAATCTGAAATCTACTGATCGACACGGTTCAGGAAAATAAAGACATAAAATGTCGAGCACTCGTCAGTCAAGTTTTCAGTAAAATTAGGGGAAAAAACTAAATGTAAACAAGAAAACATCAACACAAACAAAACTTTAGTGTTATCGCATTATTAAGTGTTTTCAGATTAAGATCAGGTTGAAACCAGAGTAAACGTGGAGGTTAAAGTGATGTTCAAGTGAAAAGTTAGAACTAAACATGAAATTAAACTAGAGTTAAAGTTGTTTCAAACATTTTGTCTTTAAAATGACCTTTGACCTCTGCAATAACTGTCCAACATTTAAAGAACCAAAAGTCTTTTCAGTCCCACTCAGCAGGAAGAGACCAGGAGAGTCGAGGGAGTCCAGTCTAGACCAGTCCACTACAGTCCAGTAGAGTCCAGTCCAGTCCAGTCCAGCAGAGTCGAGCTCAGTCAAGTCGAGACCAGTCCAGTCCAGTCCAGTCCAGTCCAGCCCAGTAGAGTCCAGTCCAGTTCAGTCCAGTCCAGTCCAGTAGGATCCAGTCCAGTAGAGTCGAGTTGGGTCCAGTCCAGTAGAGTCCAGTCCAGTCCAGTCCAGTAGAGTCCAGTCCAGTTAAGTCCAGTCCAGTCAAGTCCAGTCCAGTCCAGTAGAGTCCAGTCCAGTCTAGTAGAGTCCAGTAGAGTCCAGTCCAGTAGAGTCCATTCCAGTCCAGTCTAGACCAGTCCAGCAGAGTCCAGTCCAGTCGAGTCCAGTTAAGTCCAGCTAAGTCCAGCCTAGTGGTGTCCAGCCCAGTGATGTCCAGTCCAGTCCAGTCTAGACCAGTCCAGCAGAGTCCAGTCCAGTCAAATCCAGTCCAGTAGAGTCCAGTCCAGTCAAGTCCAGTCAAGTCCAGTAGATTCCAGTCCAGTCTAGTAGAGTCGAGTTGAGTCCAGTCCAGTAGCGTCAAGCTCATTCGAGTCGAGTCCAGTCAAGTCCAGCCCAGTAGAGTCTAGTCCAGTCCAGTCCAGTAGAGTCCATTCAAGTCCAGTCCAGTAGAGTCAAGTCCAGTCCAGTCCAGAAGAGTCCAGTCCAGTGGACTCAGGGTTAGGATGAGTTTTGTATTGACAGGAGGAAGCATCAGAGGATGAAGAAAAGGAGGAGAATGACGAAGAGGATGCCAAGCAACACTCCAATAGCGCACCACTGACGACGATCTGTAAAGTCAAAGAGTTAATTACTATCACTTATCACCAACAATAACTTATAACTATAACTAATTAACTTATAACTGTAACTAACAATAAATTATAACTATAACTTATAACTGTAACCAACAATAACTTATACCTATAACTAACTAACTTACAACTATAAACAACGCTAACTTATAACTAACTAACTTATAACTATAACTCACCATAACTTATTTCTATAACTAATTAACTTATAAATATAACCAACGATAACATAACTATAACTAATTAACTTTGAACTATCTCCACACGAGTCTGGTTTTGTTGGAGTTAGTTTCCTGCTCAGTCTCAGTGTTTGTCTGTTGTGTCTGACGTGTCTTGTGTCTCTGAGATAATGTCTCTGGTGTCTGTTGTGTCTCTGAGATAATGTCTCATGTGTCTGTTTTGTCTCTGAGATAATGTCTGTGGTGATTTTGTGCAACACAAACAAAATTGAATTGATTTAATTTAATAACTAACTACAATCATGAAAATAAAAATAACTATAACTATACTGTAACTTACTATAACCACTGACAATACAATTATAACTAGTTAATCAGGGTTATATAGTATATATAGATTATAGTAACCAATAGTTACCAATACTTATCAAACAGAGTGAAAACATTACAGTTGAAAATAAAAAGACTGATTGGTTCTATTCTTTTATTTCTGTCGACTGCTGCTCCAACAGAAAAAATGAGGGTGATATAATGTGTTGCTGGGCAGATTACCACTGGTCATGCGAGACACTTTAGCCAGTTTCTTCATGACGTTGTCCAGTCTGGACTGAGTGTTGTCCACCTCATGGCTGAAGTCGTCCAGCATCCTGCAGGAACAGGAAACAGACGGGTTCAAACTGGGGATTATATTTGGGAAAAGTTTTTTAAAAAAATAAGCATTTTTTAATTTTTTTTTATTGGGTTGTTTGATAAACAAGGTTTTGTCTTTGTGTCACCACCTGTACAGGAATTCATGAAACAGACCCTGATGGTGGCCACTAGAAGAAGCTGGACAATAACACCAGCCCATAACTAGAGAATCCAACTGAGACTCAACTGGGACCTGCAGACTGACCAGACGTCCAGCAACATGGAACAAGCCCAGGTGACAAGTCAGACCAGGACCAGAGGAGCTTCAGTTCTCAGACCTGAAGCTGAAGAGTCAATTTCTCTTACACGGCCTGTTCGTCCAGCTCCATGCCAATCCGCTCCGACATGTTCTTCAGGACTCCGATGGTTCCGGACACCAGCTCCAACTGTTCATCCTGCTGCTCCGCCATCAGCTTAAACACACGACTACATTATCATTCACTCGTATCAACAAACTGAGAAGATGTCATGGTCTGTTTTGTGGTCAGGTGCTACTGTACCTGCTGCTGCACCTGCTGCTCGTCTATAAACTGAGAGTTGACGTTCTGCAGCTGCTGATCCAGTCGGCGGTATTTATCCAGACCAGGCTGCCCAACCGGACCTTTAGCACCGCACTCACCCAGCAGAACCTGGACATCGATGGGACAAACAGCTGCTTCAACAGACAGGATGTGACGTGACCTTCGGTTCTTCAGACAGACGCTGCTAACGCGACTTCTAATGTGTTGACAAGCTGCGCAGCAGATACTCGACTGGCTGACTTCTCCAGTCTGCCCCTGCTGACCCCTGCTGACCCACTCACACCACGACTGTCTGACGTCAACATCTCAGTTCTAAACTGCTTTGACTCTTCTGACAGGAAGTGAGTCGATTCACTCGGTTTCAGATTGGTCGACGTGACAGTTATGTTAAATATGTGAAGATATTTTCTTTAGGTCACAAACAGTCGAGAAGCTGAAATTATTTTTAGTCGCATCACATTTATGTAAATTACTGAATCACAACTGTTCTATTATTAACTGTCTTATTTCTTATCATTATATTTACATATAGTTTATTTGTATTAACTTTTATCGACGTAAAGGTCTTTGAGTTGCACTTGATGTATGAACGGTGTCATATGATTATTATTATTGATCATTGTGGTCATAAGTCAAACCTGTGATCAGCTGTGGGACGTTACCTGTTTGGACGCAGCAGCTGGACTCGACATCCGTTCTTTCATGTCCTTCAAGAGAAACAGACACGTGAGGTCACAGGCAGGTGAGGTCACTGACAGGTGAGGTCACAGACAGGTGAGTTTACCTTCACCGTCTGTCTGGTGCTGGTGATGAAAGCTTTTCTCTTCGTCAGCTCTGCAGCCTCCAGGTTGAACTTTCTGGGATTCGACTCAACGATGCGTTCACTGACCATTAAGAAACAAGTTCATCTTCAAACATTCACACTTAACATCCACCAGCCAGCTGATCACGTCACCTGCGCTCTGTGATTAAAGGATATTGATGGTCTCGTCCAGGTCCTCCAGGTCCCACTCGATGGACCGCAGACTGTTCCTTAGCTCATTGGTCGTCCAGTCCATTTCCTCTTTGGAGGATCCGCCCCCCTCCTGCAGCAGCTCGCTCCATCTGTGATGGAGACTCTGTGCTGCGTTCACTGCCTTCTGTACCTCCCTGTTAAAACATCATACCTCACAGGTTAAACACAGAACAAGTGTCACAGGACAAGTGTCACAGAACAAGTGTCACAGGACAAGTGTCACAGAAAAAGTGTCACAGAACAAGTGTCACAGAACAAGTGTCACAGGACAAGTGTCACAGAACAAGTGTCACAGGACAAGTGTCACAGAACAAGTGTGACAGAACAAGTGTGACAGAACAAGTGTCACAGGACAAGTGTCACAGGACAAGTGTCACAGAACAAGTGTCACAGGACAAGTGTCACAGGACAAGTGTCACAGAACAAGTGTCACAGAACAAGTGTGACAGAACAAGTGTCACAGAACAAGTGTCACAGGACAAGTGTCACAGGACAAGTGTCACAGGACAAGTGTCACAGGACAAGTGTCACAGAACAAGTGTCACAGAACAAGTGTGACAGAACAAGTGTCACAGGACAAGTGTCACAGGACAAGTGTCACAGGACAAGTGTGACAGAACAAGTGTCACAGAACAAGTGTGACAGGACAAGTGTGACAGGACAAGTGTGACAGAACAAGTGTCACAGAACAAGTGTGACAGGACAAGTGTCACAGGACAAGTGTGACAGAACAAGTGTTACAGAACAAGTGTCACAGGACAAGTGTCACAGGACAAGTGTCACAGGACAAGTGTCACAGAACAAGTGTCACAGGACGAGTGTCACAGGACAAGTGTCACAGAACAAGTGTCACAGAACAAGTGTGACAGAACAAGTGTCACAGAACAAGTGTCACAGGACAAGTGTCACAGAACAAGTGTCACAGGACAAGTGTCACAGAACAAGTGTTACAGAACAAGTGTTACAGAACAAGTGTCACAGAACAAGTGTGACAGAACAAGTGTTACAGAACAAGTGTCACAGGACAAGTGTCACAGGACAAGTGTCACAGAACAAGTGTTACAGAACAAGTGTGACGGAACAAGTGTTACAGAACAAGTGTCACAGGACAAGTGTCACAGAACAAGTGTTACAGAACAAGTGTGACAGAACAAGTGTTACAGAACAAGTGTCACAGGACAAGTGTCACAGGACAAGTGTGACAGAACAAGTGTGACAGAACAAGTGTTACAGAACAAGTGTCACAGGACAAGTGTCACAGGACAAGTGTCACAGGACAAGTGTGACAGAACAAGTGTCACAGAACAAGTGTCACAGGACAAGTGTCACAGGACAAGTGTCACAGGACAAGTGTCACAGAACAAGTGTCACAGAACAAGTGTGACAGAACAAGTGTTACAGAACAAGTGTCACAGGACAAGTGTCACAGAACAAGTGTCACAGAACAAGTGTCACAGAACAAGTGTGACAGAACAAGTGTTACAGAACAAGTGTCACAGGACAAGTGTCACAGAACAAGTGTGACAGAACAAGTGTTACAGAACAAGTGTCACAGGACAAGTGTCACAGGACAAGTGTCACAGGACAAGTGTTACAGAACAAGTGTCACAGAACAAGTGTCACAGAACAAGTGTGACAGAACAAGTGTGACAGAACAAGTGTTACAGAACAAGTGTCACAGGACAAGTGTGACAGAACAAGTGTGACAGAACAAGTGTTACAGAACAAGTGTCACAGGACAAGTGTCACAGGACAAGTGTGACAGAACAAGTGTGACAGAACAAGTGTTACAGAACAAGTGTCACAGGACAAGTGTCACAGGACAAGTGTCACAGGACAAGTGTCACAGGACAAGTGTCACAGAACAAGTGTTACAGAACAAGTGTCACAGGACAAGTGTCACAGAACAAGTGTCACAGGACAAGTGTCACAGAACAAGTGTCACAGAACAAGTGTCACAGAACAAGTGTCACAGAACAAGTGTGACAGAACAAGTGTTACAGAACAAGTGTCACAGGACAAGTGTCACAGAACAAGTGTCACAGAACAAGTGTCACAGAACAAGTGTCACAGGACAAGTGTCACAGGACAAGTGTGACAGGACAAGTGTCACAGGACAAGTGTGACAGAACAAGTGTTACAGAACAAGTGTCACAGGACAAGTGTGACAGGACAAGTGTTACAGAACAAGTGTCACAGGACAAGTGTCACAGGACAAGTGTGACAGGACAAGTGTCACAGGACAAGTGTGACAGAACAAGTGTCACAGGACAAGTGTCACAGGACAAGTGTGACAGAACAAGTGTCACAGAACAAGTGTGACAGGACAAGTGTGACAGAACAAGTGTCACAGAACAAGTGTGACAGGACAAGTGTGACAGGACAAGTGTCACAGGACAAGTGTGACAGGACAAGTGTGACAGGACAAGTGTGACAGGACAAGTGTGACAGGACAAGTGTCACAGGACAAGTGTGACAGGACAAGTGTGACAGAACAAGTGTCACAGGACAAGTGTTACAGGACAAGTGTGACAGGACAAGTGTCACAGAACAAGTGTGACAGAACAAGTGTCACAGAACAAGTGTCACAGAACAAGTGTTACAGGACAAGTGTTACAGGACAAGTGTTACAGGACAAGTGTGACAGGACAAGTGTCACAGAACAAGTGTGACAGGACAAGTGTCACAGGACAAGTTTGACAGGACAAGTGTGACAGGACAAGTGTCACAGGACAAGTGTGACAGGACAAGTGTCACAGAACAAGTGTGACAGAACAAGTTTGACAGGACAAGTGTGACAGGACAAGTGTTACAGGACAAGTGTGACAGGACAAGTGTCACAGAACAAGTGTGACAGGACAAGTGTCACAGGACAAGTGTGACAGGACAAGTGTGACAGGACAAGTGTGACAGGACAAGTGTGACAGGACAAGTGTTACAGGACAAGTGTGACAGGACAAGTGTGACAGAACAAGTGTCACAGGACAAGTGTGACAGGACAAGTGTGACAGGACAAGTGTTACAGGACAAGTGTGACAGGACAAGTGTTACACGCCGTCTGATGAATAAACATCTAATCAATAAATGAAATCCATCTATCGTTTCCTCCACACACAATCATCGTCTCATCAGATCAAAACACTCTTCTCACAGGAAATGACAATGTGAAGAGTTTCATAATAAAATCAATAGCATCGATTCACTTCAGATTTTACAAAATAAAAGTCTCACATTTGTCTCCACTTGACTTAAAACTAATGTTTTTTTAATAAACTCAAGAGTGAGACTCCTGTTGAACAAGCTCTGTGCTAACCTGCTAACATGCTAACTCACTCAGAAAACACTTAGCATGTCCGTTAGCTCGATGCTAACCCGTCTGCTGTGAAACTACACCAACTGTTTCTCGTCTCTGCGGACATATCGATTATCGATCGGCCATCAGCGCCTCGTCGCCACACTAGCATGATCCCTGTTAGCCTGTTAGCACGGTGCTCTGACCCTTTGACGACGAAGAAAGGGTCTTCCATGGACATGTTTCTGGTTCTGGTTCTGGTTCTGGTTCAGTCTCCGCACGGCTCCATCCTCACACTCTGCTCCGGCTCCGTTTCAACAAACTTTATTGATCAATCTCCGACTTTGTCTTCATCGAACCCGCAGCTTTGTTTACATGCAGCTGCGGCTTCCGTAGCGGAAATCACCCCGTGACGTCACATGCACGTTGTCCTGGGCAACAGAACCAAAGATTATTACAGCTGATTCAAACTTCTGAATCACAAACAAACATATGTCATGAAGACTTGATCATTGCCAAACAGATCATCATGTTATTGATGTGTGAAATATGTCACCAGTGTTGTTATATCACTCCAACACAGTAGGTGGCGGTAGTGATCCTGAAAGCAGAAGCAGAAGAGGAAGAAGAAGAAGAAGAAGAAGACCGGTGGTCCCGCGATACTTCCTTCAACGAGAGTTAGTTTGTTTCCTTTGTGTAGCGCGAGAGCAGCTAACAGCTAATCTGCGTCTTCAAACCGCAGCGAGCGTCGCATCAGCACAACATCCATCCGTGGATCCACCTCAGACCGGTCAGACCGACTCACCTGTGCGCCACTCGTTCAGGTGAGAGCTCGTGTTAGCCTCTGTAAGCGTTAGCTACATATTAGCCGGTTGGCCTCGTTGTGAGGCCACGCGGCTAACGTGGCGCTAGCGCTAGGTCGGTGTTAGCTTGTCGTTATCTCGGTGCATCGAAATCTTTTGTTATTTCAACTCAGTTTACCTGTTTACCAAAGTGATCCGGGTTAACTCACTGTGCGGGGTCTGGGTCTGAGTGTGGTCCGGATCAGACCCGGGGCATAGAGTGATCCGGGGCTTAGTCTGATCCGGATCAGACTCTGGAACCTTTCAGAAACAATCTGTTTCTACTGGTGAAGATAAATATTATTGATACTGTTACGACCGTTAAAACCTAAATCTGAATTCATCAGACCTGAACCACATCTGACCTCCAGGTTTAAACCAGGTTCCATCTGAACCAGATTATCTTTTCGAGTCTGATCTACTTCACTTATCACTGCTGATCAGATCGATCATGATCAATAACATGTTTTCTTTCAGACAGTGAATCACCTGAGTTGTTTCCATGGCTTTAAGAAGAGGACACATCAGGTACCTGAAGGTGAGTCGATTGATATAGACCCCCCTCTACTGTACTGACCCCCCTTCTTTACTGACCCCCTCTACTGTACTGACCCCCTCTTCTTTACTGACCCCCTCTACTGTACTGACCCCCTCTTCTTTACTGACCCCCTCTACTGTACTGACCCCCTCTACTGTACTGACCCCCCTTCTTTACTGACCCCCCTTCTTTACTGACCCCCTCTACTGTACTGACCCCCCTTCTTTACTGACCCCCTCTTCTTTACTGACCCCCTCTACTCTACTGACCCCCTCTTCTTTACTGACCCCCTCTACTGTACTGACCCCCTCTTCTTTACTGACCCCCTCTTCTTTACTGACCCCCTCTACTGTACTGACCCCCTCTTCTTTACTGACCCCCCTTCTTTACTGACCCCCCTTCTTTACTGACCCCCTCTACTGTACTGACCCCCTCTACTGTACTGACCCCCCTTCTTTACTGACCCCCTCTACTGTACTGACCCCCTCTACTGTACTGACCCCCCTTCTTTACTGACCCCCTCTACTGTACTGACCCCCTCTACTGTACTGACCCCCCTTCTTTACTGACCCCCCTTCTTTACTGACCCCCTCTTCTTTACTGACCCCCTCTTCTTTACTGACCCCCCTTCTTTACTGACCCCCTCTTCTTTACTGACCCCCTCTACTGTACTGACCCCCCTTCTTTACTGACCCCCCTTCTTTACTGACCCCCCTTCTTTACTGACCCCCCTTCTTTACTGACCCCCTCTACTGTACTGACCCCCTCTTCTTTACTGAACCCCTCTTCTTTACTGACCCCCCTTCTTTACTGACCCCCCTTCTTTACTGACCCCCTCTTCTTTACTGACCCCCTCTTCTTTACTGACCCCCTCTACTGTACTGACCCCCTCTTCTTTACTGACCCCCTCTACTGTACTGACCCCCTCTACTGTACTGACCCCCTCTTCTTTACTGACCCCCTCTTCTTTACTGACCCCCCTTCTTTACTGACCCCCTCTACTGTACTGACCCCCCTTCTTTACTGACCCCCTCTACTGTACTGACCCCCCTTCTTTACTGACCCCCCTTCTTTACTGACCCCCTCTACTGTACTGACCCCCTCTTCTTTACTGACACCCTCTACTGTACTGACCCCCCTTCTTTACTGACCCCCTCTACTGTACTGACCCCCCTTCTTTACTGACCCCCCTTCTTTACTGACCCCCTCTACTGTACTGACCCCCCTTCTTTACTGACCCCCTCTACTGTACTGACCCCCTCTTCTTTACTGACCCCCTCTTCTTTACTGACCCCCTCTTCTTTACTGACCCCCTCTACTGTACTGACCCCCCTTCTGTACTGACCCCCCTTCTTTACTGACCCCCTCTACTGTACTGACCCCCCTTCTTTACTGACCCCCCTTCTTTACTGACCCCCCTTCTTTACTGACCCCCTCTACTGTACTGACCCCCTCTACTGTACTGACCCCCTCTTCTTTACTGACCCCCTCTTCTTTACTGACCCCCTCTACTGTACTGACCCCCTCTACTGTACTGACCCCCCTTCTTTACTGAACCCCTCTTCTTTACTGACCCCCTCTACTGTACTGACCCCCCTTCTTTACTGACCCCCTCTTCTTTACTGACCCCCTCTACTGTACTGACCCCCCTTCTTTACTGACCCCCCTTCTTTACTGACCCCCTCTTCTTTACTGACCCCCTCTACTGTACTGACCCCCCTTCTTTACTGACCCCCTCTTCTTTACTGACCCCCTCTACTGTACTGACCCCCCTTCTTTACTGACCCCCCTTCTTTACTGACCCCCTCTTCTTTACTGACCCCCTCTACTGTACTGACCCCCTCTACTGTACTGACCCCCCTTCTTTACTGACCCCCTCTTCTTTACTGACCTCCTCTACTGTACTGACCCCCCTTCTTATCTGAACCCCTCTTCTTTACTGACCCCCTCTATTGTACTGACCCCCTCTACTGTACTGACCCCCCTTCTTTACTGACCCCCTCTTCTTTACTGACCCCCTCTACTGTACTGACCCCCTCTACTGTACTGACCCCCCTTCTTTACTGACCCCCTCTTCTTTACCGAGCCCCTCTATTGTACTGACCCCCTCTACTGTACTGACCCCCCTTCTTTACTGACCCCCTCTTCTTTACTGACCCCCTCTACTGTACTGACCCCCTCTACTGTACTGACCCCCTCTTCTTTACTGACACCCTCTACTGTACTGACCCCCCTTCTTTACTGACACCCTCTACTGTACTGACCCCCCCTTCTTTACTGACCCCCTCTACTGTACTGACCCCCCCTTCTTTACTGACCCCCTCTACTGTACTGACCCCCCTTCTTTACTGACCCCCTCTACTGTACTGACCCCCCTTCTTTACTGACCCCCTCTTCTTTACTGACCCCCTCTACTGTACTGACCCCCCTTCTTTACTGACCCCCTCTTCTTTACTGACCCCCCTCTACTGTACTGACCCCCCCTTCTTTACTGACCCCCTCTACTGTACTGACCCCCCTTCTTTACTGACCCCCTCTACTGTACTGACCCCCCTTCTTTACTGACCCCCTCTTCTTTACTGACCTCCTCTACTGTACTGACCCCCTCTTCTTTACTGACCCCCTCTATTGTACTGACCCCCTCTACTGTACTGACCCCCCTTCTTTACTGACCCCCTCTACTGTACTGACCCCCCCTTCTTCACTGACCCCCTCTACTGTACTGACCCCCCCTTCATTACTGACCCCTTCTACTGTACTGACCCCCCTTCTTTACTGACACCCTCTACTGTACTGACCCCCCTTCTTTACTGACCCCCTCTACTGTACTGACCTCCTCTACTGTACTGACCCCCCTTTCATTACTGAGCCCCTCTACTGTACTGACCCCCCCTTCTTTACTGACCCCCTTCTACTGTACTGACCCCCCTTCTGTAATGACCCCCCCCCCTCTCCTGTCCAGGTTTGCGAGGTGCAGGCGTCTCAGAGTGATGTCAGAGACGCTCAGCTCGTCACCAAAGGAGCCGTTGGAAAGGTGAGTGTTTCCTTCTGATTGACCAAATCTGTTTTCATTCTATAGAGTGTTGGTGATGTAATAACTTGCTGGTGATGTCAAATGGCGACTGTGCTCAGGAGCTGTATGACAACGGCTTCAGTGATCAGCTGATGGAGGACGAGGACGCGAGGACGAACCTGATCGTCAACTATCTTCCTCAGAGTATGAGTCAGGACGAACTGAGGAGTTTGTTCAGCAGCGTCGGAGACGTGGAGTCAGCCAAACTCATCAGGGACAAGGTGGCAGGTAAGTCCCCGCCCACAGCAGTACTTCTTCTACTACTGTACTTCTACTACTACTGTACTGCTAATACTGTACTACTGCTACTGCTGTACTACTACAGTACTACTACAACAATAATAATACTACAGTACTACTGAGGTACAACTACAGTGGTACTACTACAGTGGTACTTATGAGATAATACTACTACCGCAGTACTACTGATGTGGTACTACTACAGTCATACAGTACTACACAGTATTACTGTAGTAGTGATGTCACTGTGTGGATTATAAACCCGTGACAACATCGGTGAGTCACAGCGGTGAGATGTGTAACAGTGATTTTCTGTTTTTCATCAATGAAACTGATTCACAACCCTTTCAAATGAAAACTTAAGTGTTTGGTTCTAATGATGTTTTGTAGAAAACTCTCTCTCTCTTTGTCTCTCGTCCGTTGGTCTTGTGATCAGTAATTGTGATGATGGCACTAATAACTGCAGCGTCAGTCAATATTAAAAACTAGTGTTTTATTATTTTATTTACCAGTGAGACAAACAGTAATCAAAGAATTCATGTGATCCTCACGTCTGAACGCTGGTAACCATGGTGACACCACTGTCTGCTCAGGTTAGTTAGTACAAATACTACAGAGGAAGTAGTGTACAGCACTGGTACTCAATATATATTAGAACTAATACTGCAAGTGGAAATAACTCTTGAGTAGCTGCAGTATTATGTGTATTAGTACTTTGTGTGTATATTTTTTTTCTCTGCTAAGCTGTTTTTTTTATTTATTTTTCTTTGTTTTTAATGAATTCTAATGTTTTTATTTAAAGAACGATTCTGTGATTTTCTCTGAAAAGTATCTGAATATTTTTTACTGTTGTATTTTATTTTTCACCTGACGACAGGAATCTGAACGACGTGGATCAATAATCAATCACCTTTAAATAAAGTTACATTTCTGATTGTTCGTGTTCACGTCGTCTGACCTTTGATGTTTTGTTTTTAATGTACAAAAGTTTCACCTGTTTTTTTATTTTATTTTTCAGGTTTTGAAAATGTTTCTGACGTTTGTAAAGTTTTAAAGATGATTCACTTCTGAACAAGCCCAGAAAATGTTTTTGGATTAATAACGGTGAACTAACTGAAAAGTGAACAGAGAAGCTGATGACGAAGTGTGAGGTCACACAGGATGTCTCACTCTGACTAAAGTTTCAGCGATGGAGCTTGAACTGTTAAAGAACGAGTGCAGAGGTGTTTAAGAACCGGTGAAGAACATTTAAACAACCGGTGGAGCAGCTCCGGTTCTGAGGATTCTGCTCCTGCTGCAGGATTCTGATGTGGGCGGGCCGCTTAAGTTGTAGTCGGAGTCGGCGTGTTTTCTGGGTTTGTTCAGAAGGTGTTTGTTTTTTTCCTGCTGTCATCTGTTGGACGCTGGCGTGTGTGTGTGTGTGCGTGTGCGTACGCAGGATGTGCGGCTGCTGAAGCTCACACACGTTTGTTATTTTATTTTGTTGTTTTCCTTTGTGTTTCTCTAGGCCACAGTTTAGGTTACGGCTTTGTTAACTTTGTTAACCCTAATGATGCAGAGAGAGCTATCAGTACCCTCAATGGCCTGAGGCTACAGTCTAAAACCATCAAGGTAACGTGCCACAGGCTCTTTGATCTTCTCTCACCTGATAGATTTGTTATGTTCCCGGACAGTAGGGGGCGCTCTCACCTGCACTGTCTGATGGATGAAGGTATTTTATACTGTTTTTATTGTCCACACATGTCGACACTGAACCTGTGACTTTCTTCACTTCAGTGTGACCATGTGTCCAACTTTTATTTTGATAGACTGATGCTTTTATTTTGACAAGAGCCCGATGAGCGGAGCCTGTTTGATGCTTTTATTTTCTATCTTTTATTTGGAACAAACTGGTTAAACGACTGTTTTATTGTTTTTCCTTGTTGTTTTTTTTCATGAATATTTAAAAATGTCAGAGGGATTGATTGATGATCAGATTGATTAGACGTCTGAATGTGTTTTATTGTTCCACTTGTTTTTATTTAACATCTCTGTGTCGTGGCAACGTCGGACTGAAACGTAACCTTTCACCTGCTGCAGGTGTCGTTTGCGCGACCGAGCTCCGACACGATCAAAGATGCGAATCTGTACATCAGCGGTTTGCCGAGGACGCTGAGTCAGCCGGAGCTCGAGGACATGTTCACTCGCTTCGGACGCATCATCAACTCCAGAGTTCTGGTGGACCAGGCCTCAGGTGAGTGTGAGTGTCACCGGAACCGTCGTGTGACCTGTCGTAGTCCTGCAGTCCCGACTCTAATCCTGATTCTGATTGGCTGTTCAGGTCTTTCTCGGGGCGTGGCCTTCATCCGGTTTGACAAGCGATCTGAGGCAGAAGACGCCGTCAAACACCTGAACGGGCACACGCCCCCCGGGAACTCTGAGCCAATCACAGTCAAATTTGCTGCCAACCCCAATCAGGGCAGGAACTCTGGAATGATGTCACAGATGTACCACGGCCAATCACGGCGCTTCGGAGGACCTGTCCATCACCAGGCCCAGAGGTTCAGGTACTGTCACTGTGAACTTTCACATTGAAAGTCTCTGATTATAATGTAAAATCTGACTTTTTATTTTGCCCTTTGTTTGGTAATGTTTTCTTTGTGTTGGGTCAAAGTTTCCTACTTGTACTTCCTGTTTGGTTCTAGGTTTTCCCCAATGAGCGTGGACCACATGGGCAGCGGGGGCGGGTCCTCGTCCAACTCGTCTTCTGGTTGGTGCATATTCATTTACAACCTGGGTCAGGAGGCGGACGAGGCCATCCTGTGGCAGATGTTCGGGCCCTTCGGCGCCGTCGTCAACGTGAAAGTGATCCGAGATTTCAACACAAACAAGTGCAAAGGCTTCGGCTTCGTTACCATGACGAACTACGAGGAAGCCGCCATGGCGATCCACAGCCTGAACGGGTACCGAATGGGAGACAAGGTCCTGCAGGTGTCGTTCAAGACCAGTAAGGGACACAAGTAGAGGAGGAAGGAAGAGAGAGAGAGGAGACTGGAGGAGGAGGGAAGAGAAGACTAGAGAAGGGAAGAGAGGAGAGGAGACTAGATAAGCGTCTTGATTTTCTCTGAAACAAACGTAGATTTTTGTTAGTTCTGTTTTTTTCCCAGCATGCTCGGGTTCTTTGACATCACTTGTTGCAAACTGATGGTTACTGATGTAACAGAGTTCACGTGTTGAGTGAAATGGAGGCTGTGGGTCAAAGGTCACTGCATTAGTTGTTTTTTTTTTAAATAAAGTTTATCTCTAACATGTTTTTGATTCCAAGTTAATGCTAATGTGTCAGGTGATGTGCAGCAGTAGGCGGGGTTTAAACATTTTATTTCCTGTTTTTATAATGCTTCATGTCGTGATTCTGTTCATTTGTATTTTATTTTTGTATCAAGTTTATTCAGTAATAAATCTGAACGTTTAGTTTCATCAGTGAAACGTTTATTTATTGAACATGACACGCGTCCGGTCAGTCACATACATGTCCTCTGACATGAAGACAATTCAACCACATACAGGGTGAGGGGTGGCGGTGTATGAAAATGAAAACTAGTGTAAAGTGATGTCATCACATTGTCTGTGGAGAATTAAACAGCAGATAACACATTGCCAATCAGAGCACAGTTCGGTTGTCACAGGTTTTTTCATGTCATGTGACATGGTGACATTCTCCAGCGACACCTAAAGTCTGACATTTCTACCCAGCATGCACTATGAGCAGACGAAACGACAGACGCACTGAGGACGACGTTAGAAAATAATCAGTCATCAAATATTTCAGAAAATTCATAAAGACGTCATGAATTTTTTCTATTAGTCTTAATTAACTTTGTCTCTTACCTTCTGTTCCCATCGTCGCCAGTTGAACAAATAAAGTTTGAAGTTGAAGTGGACAGAGAAGACGGAGACGTTCAGTCGTGAACTGGTTTTACTGGTTTTACAGTTAAATACAAGATGAGTTTTTACTGAAGCGACGGTTCGTCAGCAGAGGCACAAAGAACAAACCCCACCCACTTCAGTCTCTGATTCTGAGTCACACCTCAGGCTCCGCCCCCTTCTGTTACTGCAGGTCACCTGATCACTGGTGTGTTCAGTGACTCTGATGACTGGATCAGTTTAAAACATTACAAACAGGAAGTGAATGAATGACGACTGACAAGCAGGTGGGTCACTGGGAGGGCGCTGTCTGGTTGCTGTCGCGTCTCTTTCTAATTGCTAATGACATAATTCACTTGGTTTGATGAAATGTTTCATGATGATTCATGTTTATAAGTTTACGACACGTTGGAAATAACGGATCACAGGACGGCTGATAGGTGGAGATCAGATCCGAAGCTTACGAGCTGACAGTGAGTACCTGAACGCCACAGCGGACGTCTCGTTTTAAAGGCATGAGCATTTCCTGCCTTCAGTCCTCTGAACGCATCACGAAGGGCGTGGCCTGTAATTCTGATGTATTCAGGGAACACGTCACTGCGATGCATTCAGGGGACACAGGTGATATGCCCTATGGGCAGACGGGACATGAGGTGTGACAGCTGGCGTCATATTGCACAACCAATCATCTCGCTCTTCTGCTGACGTCTGAGGCGTCCACAGACAGTCTGAAGGTTATTGATAAGGCATCCGTTCTGACAGGAAGTCCTGATCCACCGAGACGCTCCACAACAAACTTCCTGTTCTAAGAGTCTTTTTCTTCAAAATAAAAGCAGGTGGAAACAAAAGTCAACACAGTTCAGTTTGTGCTTCAATCTGTCAGAGCCTGATCAACACCCAATCAATGATCAATAACTGATCATGTGATGTGTGGCGACATTACACTGAAAACTCACGTATGATCTTGGTCTCCACAGAAACCATGTTGATGATGTAATACACGTGAGCTTCACATTCACCAGGACTTTTCACTGAATCTCTCACGTGAATGCGATGTGAACTTGAATCGAACCCATCAGTGAATCTGAGGCTCCTCCTGAAAAAACACAACTAAACAATATTCAGAAATTTGCTTCAATTTAAAAGAAGAGAAATGTTCTGATGTGAGGTCAGATAATCAATCACTAATCAATCACCCTGATTATCAGCTGACAGGTGAGATGGTGTCATCAGGACCTGGACTCTCAGGATGGGGTCTGTGCAGTCTGCTGCTGTGACGGTCTACAGTCTGTACCTGGACTCTGTGAGGGGGGGCAGTCTGTCTGCAGCCCTCTGATTGGAGGATCAGCTCCAGCTGGGATTTGATTTTCTACCGAAACAACATTTGGATCTTCGTCTTCACCTCCTGCTGCTGCTGCTGCTGCTCCTGCTCCTCCTGCTGCTCCTCCTCCTGCTGCTGCTGCTCCTCCATCTGCTCCGCCTGATGCTCGTCCTGCTCGTCCTCCTCCTCCTCCTGCTGCTGCTGCTGCTCCTCCTCCTGCTGCTGCTGCTGCTCCTCCTCCTGCTGCTGCTGCTGCTCCTCCTCCTCCTGCTGCTGCTGCTGCTCCTCCTCCTCCTCCTGCTGCTGCTGCTGCTGCTGCTCCTCCGTCTGCTCCGCCTGATGCTCGTCCTACTCCTCCTGCTCCTGCTGCTACTCCTTCTCCTATCCAGAACTCAGCCACCATTCTGATCTCTCCTGCTGACCTATGACTTTCCACTGCCCCTCCTCCACTGATGGAGTCAACAGGGGGGTTGTGGGCGGTGGAGGAAAAAGCTTCAGAGATGATGGCAGCTGTGTGAGCGACCCAGTTCAGCTCTGACCTCACGTCCCCTCCACCTCCTCCTGCTGCTGGAGTGGAAGTGGAGGGGTGCTGAGGCTGGGTGGTGCTGGTGGGTCCTGGTTGGGTGGTGTTGGTCGGTGCAGGTCCAGCAGCAGCAGCGGCGGCAGCGGCGGCAGCAGCGGTGTTGTTGTTCAGATTGTCCTGCAGTGCTGTCTGGTTGACTTGACCCTGACCCTGACCCTGGTCCTGGTCCTGGTTCTGGTTCTGGTTCTGGTTCTGCAGCAGCATCTCCTGGATGCGGATCTGCTGCAGGATGGCAGGAAGCTCGTAGTGGTGGAAGAAGTAGATCATGGAGTGCTGAGTAGGAGGAGGAGGATTAAGAGGTTAGTGATCAGCCATGTTGTGATGTCACGAGGACACGACGACTTCATGCTCTGTTGTTTGTGCGATGATAAAATAAAACATTCAAACGATATAATTTACAAGAATGAAGATTTAAATTGCTGCAGGTCTGAAATATCTGGGTCAGACTCCGATCCTGGATCAGTCCAACCTTCACACTATGTTCTCCTGCAGATCATCTGCTTCTCTGCTCAGGGCTCTTATTTTGAAATCAAAGCAGGGTTGTGGATGATGCTGATGATGGTTCTTACCTGGATGAAGAGCCAGGAGGTGACGAGGGCCAAGCTGCTGTACTGACCGTTAAAACGGTAGTGGTAGGCGTAGAAGGCAAAGTGGTACAGGTAAAAGAACCTGAAACACAAACAGGAGAACATTAGAACCTAAACAAACAAGAGAACATGAGAACCTAAACAAACAGGAGAACATGAGAACTTAAAAAAACAAGACAACATGAGAACTTAAACAAACAGGAGAACATGAGAATTTAAACAAACAGGAGAACATGAGAACTTAAACAAACAGGAGAACATGAGAACCTAAACAAACGGGAGAACATGAGAACCTAAACAAACGGGAGAACATGAGAACCTAAACAAACGGGAGAACATGAGAACCTAAACAAATGGGAGAACATGAGAACCTAAACAAACAGGAGAACATGAGAACCTAAACAAACAGAACATGAGAACCTAAACAAACCGGCGAACATGAGAACACAAACTCAAACAAAAGGAAACATGAGATCTTCATGTATGCATTATCACGACATTAACAATAATAAATTAAAGTCTCATTAATTATCAGCTTCTCCCTGATGAAACCGTTTAAATGACTGTTTAACTTACTGGTTAACTGACTGGTTAACCTTCTGGTTAGCTTCAAGTGTTTTTCATGGGACATTGAGAATTAATCAAAGGTTCAAAGGGATTATTTCAATGTGTGCTGTCATTGGTTTTAAATGAGCCAATGGCGTGAGCTGGTGTTGGTCATGTGACTCACCTCAGCCAGTGGCGTTTGCTGGTGTTGGTGTGGCAGCAGATGGCGTCATACTGGTCAGCCAACCAAACGATGAGGATTATGTAAAAGGCCGTGGTCGTATCGTTGAAGAACTCCGACATGATTGCTTCCATACCTGATGACAGGAAGTGACATCAGATCAACAAAGATGCAAACCCTAGGGTCTGATAACAGCAAACAACCAGAACCAACAAGTATTTATCTCATAAAGCAGCAAATTAAATCTCATCTTCAGCCTCAATCTGAGACCGTCTGCCCAGGACTTGGTCCTGAGGGTCCTGACATGGGACTTAACTGTGTTGTCTGTCTGGACCCAGAACCCAGGACTGTCTGACCAGGACTTGTCTGGCCTGATCCAGGTTTTGTGGATCCTGACTGTCCTGAGCGTGAAAATTAAGACTGAGTTTTAGTCTGGTCTTGTCACGACTCAGGACTTGACAGTCTCGACCTGCGTACTCGTCTACCTTGGTGTAAAGTGAATCCTGGCCAAGCCCTGACCAAGATCTAAACCCAGACAGTGAACAGTTCTGCTTCCAGATGAACTTACCGACGAGGGCCAGGATGACGGTGAGCAGAGGGGCTGCAGGGAATGCGATGGTCATGTTCATCTCCAACATCTGAAGCAGGTCCACTGAGGAAGACAAACAGAATCCAGATCAAAACAAGACTAATTTAAATATAAATATAAACTGGGTCACATTGAACCGGTCTGGACCGGGTCACATTAAACTGGTGTTTGCAGTGTGAATGTGAATATGAGGAACCAACCGATGAAGACGAAGATCTGGTGGTGAGAGTATCTGAGCAGCATGGACACGGACAGAGTCTGAGAACCACAAACATTAAACATCAGCCCTACTCATAATAATAATATTAATAATAAATACACTGTTGGACCAGGTTCAATCTGACTTGTTGACTTACGAATATGACCATGATGACGAAGGCGGCCAGGTAGGAGGTTCTGGCCATCCACATGCTGACGAAACGGTAATGTTCTCCAGACACCACGTTCCTAAGGAACCCTACCGAGAACCAAACAGAGACATCATCGAGGTTACTGTCGGATTATTGCACCTATTTCATTAATCTAAGAGAAGGTCAACAAGAATCCAGGTTCTGTAACTGGGATTTGAAGAACCTTGGTTCTGTAGTTTTACATTTTAAAATAAAAAACATTACACAGATGTGTCACTACTTAACTCTCATCATCAGCATTATACATTTATGTTTATACTACATTGCTCTCTCTCTCTCTCTCTCTCTGTGTCTCTCTACCTTTGTTCTCCTCGTTCTCAGCGAGCGCCTTCACACTGGACATCAGGATGTCATCGTAGCCCAAGAACTCATCGAGCAGGAAACGACTGAATCCATCTCCAAAACACTCGTCCTTCATGGGATCTAAAAAGAGACAAGATTCAAGAAGCAGCTCCATCACCTCCACCTTTACAACCAGTCATGTGACTGTCATGTGACTGTGAGACAGGTATGTGGGGTGAGAGTCATGTGACTGTGAGACAGGTGTGTGACAGGTGTGTGACTGTGAGACAGGTGTGTGACTGTGAGACAGGTGTGTGACTGTGAGACAGGTGTGAGACTGTGAGTCAGGTGTGTGACAGGTGTGAGACTGTGAGACAGGTGTGTGACTGAGGTGAGACAGGTGTGAAACTATGAGTCAGGTGTGTGACTGTGAGACAGGTGTGTGAGATGAGAGTCATGTGACTGTGAGACAGGTGTGAGACTGTGAGACAGGTGTGTGAGGTGAGACTGCTGTGTGACTGTGAGACAGGTGTGAGACTGTGAGACAGGTGTGTGAGGTGAGACTGCTGTGTGACTGTGAGACAGGTGTGAGACTGTGAGGCAGGTGTGTGAGGTGAGAGTCATGTGACTGTGAGACAGGTGTGTGACTGTGAGACGTGTGTTAGGGAAGAGTCGTATGACTGTGAGACAGGTGTGTGACTGTGATACAGGTGTGTGAGGTGAGAGTCATGTGACTGTGAGGCAGGTGTGTGACTGTGAGACGTGTGTTAGGGGAGAGTCGTATGACTGTGAGACAGGTGTGTGTGGTGAGAGGCATGTGACTGTGAGACAGGTGTGTGAGGTGAGAGTAATGTGACTGTGAGACAGGTGTGTGGCTGTGGGACAGGTGTGTGGCTGTGGGACAGGTGTGTGGCTGTGGGACAGGTGTGTGACTGTGAGACAGTTGTGTGGCTGTGAGACAGGTGTGTGAAGTGAGAGTCATGTGACTGAGACAGGTGTGTGAAGTGAGAGTCATGTGACTCTGAGACAGGTGTGTGACTGTGAGACAGGTGTTTGAGCTGAGAATCATGTGACTGTGAGACAAGTGTGTGAGGTGAGAGTCGTGTGGCTGTGAGACAGGTGTGTGATGTGAGAGTCATGTGACTGAGACAGGTGTATGACTGTGAGACAGGTGTTTCAGCTGAGAATCATGTGACTGTGAGACAGGTGTGTGAGGTGAGAGTCGTGTGACTGTGAGACAGGTGTGTGAGGTGAGAGTTGTGTGACTGTGAGACAGGTGTGTGAGGTGAGACACGTGTGTGACTGTGAGACAGGTGTGTGGGGTGAGACAGGTATGAGATTGTGAGACAGGTGTGTGACTGTGAGACAGGTGTGTGAGGTGAGAGTCGTGTCTGACCCAGAGTGACGACCATGACGGGGATGTTGAGTCTCTGCCTGGTGCTCTGCGACAGACGCAGGAATCCGTACTCCAGAGAATACTCCACGATGTATTCCTCCTGAGGCCACACTGGAACACAACAGCTCTCAGGTTACCACAGTAACAGTGATGAGGATAACTGGGGTGAAGTATTTGTATTTGAATATTCGATCAATAGGAACATTAATTGTTTATTAGATCATCAAACTGTAAACAGGTTAGCAGGTCACTAGTTAAACTTGTTAACATGGTAACATGTCACTGCTTAAGGGTTATGAGGAGGAGGAGGAGCATAAGGATGAGGAGGAGCCTGAGGATGAGGAGGAGGAGCATTTGGAGGAGGAGGAGCATTAGGAAGAGGAGCAGAATTAGAAGGAGGAGCATTAGGATGAGGAGGAGGAGTATTAGGAGCAGAATAAGGAGTAGGAGGAGGAGCAGTATTAGGAAGAAGGGGAGGAATAGCATTAGGTGGAGGAGGAGCATTAGGAAGAGGAGAATTAGGAGGAGGAGAATTAGGAGGAGGAGCAGAATTAGGAGGAGCATTAGCAGGTGGAGGAGGAGGTTAGGGAGGGTTTACCTGCTCTGGTCATCATCTCCAGCTCAGACACTGAGTCCTTCAGCGGCTGCATACCTTTAGTGGTCTGGCTGAAGGAGACGTCTTGGCTGTCATTCACTCCTGCTCCTCCTCCTGCTCCTCCTCCTGCTCCAACCAGAGAGGGCTTCAGCCGGGGTTCCATGTCCAGCTCAAACTGCAGCAGAAAACAGACGGGGAGGTGAGAATCACAGGGTCGGTGGTTCATCCCTCATCATCATCAGTCATGTTCTCCTTATATAACATGACATGGATCATTAACGGCTGATACCAAATCTGATCCAGGTCCAGAAGGTCCTGGTTCTAAACTACTCTTATACACATGTTCAGGGGCACAAAAAGAGGACTCACCTGCACTGAGCTGTTGTCAAACATCTCCAGAGTCATCTCCTCTTCCTCCTCCTCCTGCAGCGCAGCCAGACTCAGCCCCACTCCTCCTCCCTCCTCCCCCTCCAGCTCCTCCTGGAGGCCCGTGGAGTCGTAGTACTGAAGGAAGACTGGGGCTCGGCTGGAGTTCCTCTGGATCTCCACCCGCAGGATGCCATCACGGGGCCAACGCTCCCTCACCGTCTCCAGACAGTTGATGGGTGAGCGAGAGAAGGCGATGTGGATGTAGGCGAGGATGAAGAGGACGAAGAGCGCCTGCAGTGGAGCAAGGAGCAGTTATTACAGGTCAAATAACATAGAAACTTTTTTATTCTGTATGTCAACACTTTTCTGTTGAAGCATCTTAATGTAGATAGATGGATGACATGATAAAACCGCCCCCTGGTGGCTGGCCGCAGTGAAGCTCATGAACCCTGCCCTCTCCAGGTTAGCATATGGGACATGGACCAAAGTGAGAGTCAGCAGTCTTGATCGAGAGTCAGCGGTCTGGATCGAAAGTAAGCGGTCTATATCCAGAGACAGCGGTCTGTATTGTGAATTGAGGTGTGACCTGCTGTTAATCTGATGGAGAAACACAAGAGTTTTTGTCGACCTCTGGTGGAGGATGTGGACACAAAAGGAGAGACATTTTTCTCACCTTGAGCAGGACGAAGAACTCAAACACTCTCCTGAAGGACGGAGGGAAGAGTCGGGCGTATGTGACGGCCATCTTGAAGAAAAGGGCATGGAAGAGGCGGTCCCGGACGTTGATGAGGGGATTCTGGTTGACGTTGGGGTTTCGGATCCTGTTGGGTCCCATGTTGTTGTTGTTGTTGTTGTTCACAGGGACGTTGTTGTTGTTGGCCTGGTTCTCAGACATGATCTCTGAATGAGGATTACTCTGCTCACACAAACTCTGAGCTCCAGGTTCTAGGTCAACATGTCTGCCGTCAGGAGTCAGCTGAAGGTCTGTGGAGAACCGTCCACAGCTGATCGGCTCTGAGGGGTCTGAACTTCACAGCAACCTGGGAATGAAAGGACGATCAGCTGATTGACGAGCGTGGAATCTGATCTCTGATCAGATCAACAAACTATTAATCCTCCGAAGGAGAAGACAAACGAGCAGAGTCTCTGCTGACAGATTCACTTTGAACTTCCTGAAAACACAACAACTTTCATACATGAGGGTAAACCGTCTCCAACAACAACACAGTACACACAACAACACACACAACCACGAAGCACAAACAACAATGACATGATGACGGGACGTGGTTGTATTGATGCTTCCACACTAGTGGACCCGGTTGTGTCGCGGTCTGTTTTCTGCTCTGGTTCAGGAGATAAACAGCGTCACACCAGCTCCACGTCAGTGTCGCGTTAGCATCAATTCAGCTCCACATCAGTGTCACGTTAGCATCACTTCAGCTCCACATCAGTTTCACGTTAGCATCAATTCAGCTCCACATCAGTGTCACGTTAGCATCAATTCAGCTCCACATCAGTTTCACGTTAGCATCAATTCAGCTCCACATCAGTTTCACGTTAGCATCACTTCAGCTCCACATCAGTTTCACGTTAGCATCAATTCAGCTCCACATCAGTGTCACGTTAGCATCAATTCAGCTCCACATCAGTTTCACGTTAGCTTCGAGCTGTCTCACCTGTTACTGACTGCGTGGCTGTGTGAACATGCTAACGTCTCGTCCTCGGTGTTTGCATCTCAACAAACAAACAGGCACATGAAGCAGTTAGCGCAGTTAGCACCAACAGCAGGCTCCGAAGGCGAGGCTAACAGAGGCTAACAGCTAGCAGTTCCCGGACTGTGAGTGGACACATTTCCGTTGAATCGGACTCGGACTCAGACTCAGAATAAGACCGAGAGAAATTCTTCTGGAGCTCAGCGACAAACTGTCAGAGCAAACAGAGGCTACGTGAAGATAACTGGAGACTAACGGCTGCTGTTATGAGACGGAACCACAACTAGACCGGAAATACGGGTCCTACTCACTAGAGTTTTCCCTGGGTTCTGTCTGCCAGGTGCCGCCTTCCCTCTGACCATTTTACTTGGGCTGCAATTAACGCTTGTTTTCGTTATCGATTAATCTGACGATTATTTTCTTGATTAATCGATCAGTTGTTTGGTTCATAAAATGTCAAAAATTGGTGAAAAATGTCAATTGTGTTTCCAAAACCCAACATGATGTTTTGTTTTGTCCAAACACTAACACTGTAACAGATGAGCAAATAAACCAGAAAGTCTCCTCACCAAGTCTCCTTTCCTCCACACATCTCCTTTCCTCACCATGTCTCCTTTCCTCCACGCATCTCCTTTCCCCATCACGTCTCCTTTCATCTCCTTTCCTCACCATGTCTCCTTTCCTCCACGCATCTCCTTTCCTCGCCAGGTCTCCTTTCGTCTCCTTTCCTCACCGGGTCTCCTTTCGTCTCCTTTCCTCCACACATCTCCTTTCCTCACCAGGTCTCCTTTCCTCCACACATCTCCTTTCCTCCACACATCTCCTTTCCTCACCAGGTCTCCTTTCCTCACCATGTCTCCTTTCCTCCACGCATCTCCTTTCCCCACCACGTCTCATTTCGTCTCCTTTCCTCCACACATCTCCTTTCCTCACCAGGTCTCCTTTCCGCCACACATCTCCTTTCCCCACCACGTCTCCTTTCGTATCCTTTCCTCCACTCGTCTCCTTTCCTCATCACATCTCCTTTCGTCTCCTTTCCTCACCACGTCTCCTTTCATCACCATGTATCCTTTCTTCACCACATCTCTTTTCATCACCACGTATCCTTGTGACAACAGTGCCTTGTTTAGGTACTTATCAAATTTTTCCAAAATTTCAAACAGAAGGTCTTGTTGACTACTGACCGAACTGGTGCACCTGGAAGACTCAACTCGGGGAATACCACTATCCTACGGCCAGGCTGCCCCGCGGCGCCTTCGCAGATAATCTCAAACTTCAGTTTCGTGCTGATTGAAAAATGTGAAGACAGAAAACGCGTAGAAACAGAAGATCAGTGGAGAAACACGTTTTCACCGTGTGAAAGTTCTCCGGTGTTTTACAGGCAGGCAGGTGAAGGGGCAGCTCTGTGGCTCGGGGTTGTTTTACAGGCAGGCAGGTGAAGGGGCAGCACTGTGGCTCGGGGTCCTGCTGCTCGGTTTCTTGAGTGAACGGTTGTTTGTTTCTTCACCGTCTCGTTAATTATTCCGTTAAACGGCTCACACCGACGTCACTACTCATTTTAATTTCTTACTTCAAATCTTGATTCATCGTTTTATAGAAAACTGGTTCATTTTCATCTGTACCTGCGTCACTGGAGTCAGGTGAGCTACAGTTAGCGGCTAACTCACTTACTACTAACTATCTAGCGTTAACTAGCAGCCGTGAACTGACCCCCACACTCAGCCGTGGATCAGGAGATGGAGCGGGCGGCCGATGGTTCGATCCCCGGCTCTTCTAGACAGAAGGACGATAAATGTTCAGTGTATAGATGCTCATGTGTAAAGACGTTTTGGTGAGAACATGATTTATGAATATTCACATGAACTCAGACTCGCTCAGTGGAATAAAGTGGAAACAAACATCGGCTTGAATCTGACGTCAGTTGATTCAACAGGAAGTCCTGTGCATTACATGCCCCGCCCCTTCCTCACCTGTAGTGTCTGTCCTCAGGTGTGGTGTCCTGCTGTGGTTGAATCATGGAGTTGGCATATGTCTGTGAGTGGGACAGACGCCAGAGGACCACTCACTGTCCCTCCATCCCACTGGTCTGCTCCTGGTCCTGCAGGAACCTGGTGGCCTTCACCACAGACCTGAAGAACCATGACGACGACAAAGGTACACAGACCACACCCACCAGCACAGACCTGCACCACAGACCACACCCACCAGTGCAGAACACACCCACCAGCACAGACCTGCACCACAGAACACACCCACCAGCACAGAACACACCCACCGGTACAGACCACACCCACCAGTACAGACCACACCCACCAACATAGACCTGCACCACAGAACACACCCACCAGCACAGAACACACCCACCAGTATAGACAACACCAACCAGCACAGTCCAGCACCACAGACCACACCCACCAGTACAGACCACACTAACCAGGACAGACCTGCACTACAGACCACACCCACCAGCACAGACCTGCACCACAGACCACACCCACCAGCACAGAACACACCCACCAGTACAGACCACACCAACCAGCACAGACCTGCACCACAGACCACCCCCATATCACAGGCCACACCCACCAGCACAGACAACACCAACCAGCACAGACCTGCACCACAGACCACACCCACCAGCGCAGACCACACCATAGGCCACACCCACCATCACAGACAACACCCACCAGTACAATCCACACCCACCAGCACAGACCTGCACCACAGACAGCACCACCCACGTGTCTCGTTGGCTTTGTCCCAATTCAGGGGCTGCATCCTTCAAGGGCGTAGGTGATACTCCTTCGTCGGCCAGGTAGGCCGCGACGGGCGAACCGAAGTGAGACGGTCTGGTCTACGGCAGATTTCCTTCTTCTTCTTCCTGTTTCACTGGCGAGTCGCATTATCGCCACCTACCGACTTAATTAGGTATTACATATATCCATGAGAGAAGAGCATGGCTAAAATACACTGGTTAATCTTTATAATATTAATTAACAACGGTTTGTTTCATTTCACCTTGATGATATAATTCCATATCTAATATTTAACTACAAATTCAAGGTACTTTTACAAGTTATACTTCTATTCCACTACATCTGAGGCAAATGTACTCAGATTACAATTTGTCTTGCCTTTCATGTCCACTGAAAGCTTAATATGATGATTTCATAGAAAATGTTGCATTGCTATAGGATTAAGTACCAACAGAGTAGAAAGTAGTTAAAATCAGCGAAACTTCTAAACACCACACACAGTAAATTGCAATATGCTAATGACTGTATAAATAATATTATTAAAAAACTATATATATAATATTAAAACACTGACAGGGACCATTAGAACAAGATGATATTTTATTAATCCCACACCGGGGAAATCCAGTTGTTACAGCAGCAGCAAGAGTCAAAGGCATCAGGGAAGAGGTGGATAATAAAATATAGCAAAAAAACTGAGCTATAAAGACTAAGAAGCTAAATACATTAATATTGGAAAAGAGGCTAAAATGTGCAGTTGTCTGTATAAAAATATGACTAACAGGTACAGTGTTGTATGGATGTGCAGTTAAACAATAATAAGAATAAATATGTATATACACACACATATATACATGTATTCATATACACTACCATACATATATATATTGCACAGGATGAAAAAAATTGCACAGGGGAAAAAGAGAGATTAATATCTGGCTATTGTTTATTGAACAGTTTTTCCTCTCCCAGTTATATGAAGTGAGCCGTCTGCTGCCTGAAACAAAAGACAACAGTCAGTTTTACTTCACATCACCAACACATGGTCTGGTTTACCAGTAATAAACTTATTATTACGTAACGTTTCTAATGTGCTGGGAAATTCATCTGTCTGATACAACAGCTTCGCAGCTGTCACTCAACTTAACATAAAACTCTTAACAGCAATAATCACGTTTAAAGACCGCTCGGTTTATTAAACATATGAACCTTTAGCTAGCTATATTTTTTAAGCCTGATACTTACATTTAAAAGTTTTTCCTCCGTTTGCGTTATCGTCGGCCGCCATTACTTCCCTTCGAAGCCGGCGCGCAATGAATCCTGGGATAGCCTCGGCCGGGTAGGATCCACCCGGTGTATCCTTCGCTGCGCGGGGCTGGAAGGGCGCATTCATTGGCCGCATTTGAAGGAGCAGACGAATTGGGACAGCCGAGTCGCGACACTGTGACGCAACTGGCAAATGCACCCTCCGAAGGATGCAGCCCCTGAATTGGGACACAGCCTCTGTCTCTCTCTCTGTCAAAAATGTAAGTTCACGAACCAATGAGACATCAGGGAGTGATCTGTGTGTGTGTGTGTGTGTGTGTGTGTTACAGATGTCAGTCACATGATCCACATCATTGACACTGAACACCCTTGGGATGTTTACTCTATAAACTCTGGACACACTGAGGTCATTTCCTGTTTGGAGTGGGACCAATCAGGTGAGCTTTACACTGACCAGGTCTCACAGACTCATCCTCAGTGTTATTGATTTATGTATTGGTGTATTTATTGATATCTGTGTGGAGGTTCTCGACTGCTGTCTGCTGACGGAGACGGTCAGATTAAATGCTGGTCGATGTCGGATCACCTGGTGAACAGCTGGGAGAGCGCCCTGTGCAGCTCTCTGGACGGAGATCCCATCGTGGCCCTGACCTGGCTTCATAACGGTGTTAAACTGGCCCTGCACGTGGAGATGGTATCAGATACATGATCAAATCTCTGTTGTGTCTCCACTCACCTGTGAGCAAACCGGTGAATTAATCATGTGTACTTGTCTCCTCTTGGTTCAGTCGGGTTCTACAAACTTCGGTGAGAAGTTCTCTCGGGTAAAGTTTTCTCCGTCTCTGACTCTGTTTGGCGGGAAGCCGATGGAGGGCTGGTTGGCGGTGACGGTGAGCGGTTTAGTCACGGTGTCGCTGTTGAAGCCAGGCGGCGCTCTGCTGACGGCCAGCGAGAGTCTGTGTCGGTTGAGAGGACGGGTGGCATTGGCCGACATCGCCTTCACTGGAGGAGGGAACATCGTAGTAGCTGCGACCGATGGTAGCAGCTCATCTCCAGTTCAGTTCTACAAGGTATGAACCGACGAGTCAACGGGCGTAACACTGACCAGTTCCACCGTCATGATCCACTGGATGAACCATACATGGAACATACATCTAAACGTGTTCTCTGTGCTTAGGTGGTGGTAAGCGTGGTGAGCGAGAAGTGTCGTATCGACACCGAGCTGTTACCTTCCCTGTTCCTGCGCTGCACCACTGACCCGCTGAGGAGAGAGAAGTACCCCGCAGTGACCCACCTCAAGTTCCTCACCAGAGAGAACTCAGAACAGGTAACTAGAACAACCAGAGAGAACTCAGAACAGGTAACTGGAACAACCAGAGAGAACTCAGAACAGGTAACTAGAACAACCAGAGAGAACTCAGAACAGGTAACTAGAACAACCAGAGAGAACTCAGATCAGGTAATACTTTCTATTTCTGTTCTGCAGGTTCTCCTGTGTGCGTCCAATCAGAGCGGCAGCATCGTGGAGTGTTGGTCTCTGAGGAAGGAGGGACTTCCTGTCAACAACATCTTCCAGCACCGCTCACCAGTTGGTAAGAAATTATCACAAACTGTTGGAGTGATGATGAACCACCCTCATGCTAACCCCGCCCCCTGGTGTTTGCTCAGTGGGGGAGAAGCAGCCTACCATCCTGAAGTGGAGGATCCTGACGACCACCAACGATCTGGAGCGAGTGTCGTCCGTCGCCCTGCCCAAACTGCCCATCTCCATCTCCAACACCGACCTGAAGGTGGCGTCAGACACCAAGTTCTGCCCTGGACTCGGTAAGGAGACTCTTCCTGTGTGTCCTTTGAGACCAGTTTGTACCAGACACTGGACCGGACTGGAACAAGTTGAATTTAGCTCTGACGCCGTCGGCACAGGTCACTGATGTAGATACATGACCGTGGTTTCTGTTTGATGTGTTTTCAGGTCTGGCTCTGGCGTTTCATGACGGCAGTATTCAGATCCTGCACCGTCTGTCCCTCCACACCATGGGGGTTTACTACGGCTCCTCCTCCTCCAGTCAGAGACCCGGAGACGAGTCTGCCATCAAACGTCAGAGAACTGGAGGCCCCGCCCTCCACTTCAAGGCCCTTCAGTTCTCCTGGACATCCCTGGCTCTGGCTGGAGTTGACAATCAGGGAAAGGTGAGGAGATGCACCGGGTTATATGTGGCGGGGGCGGTTGTCGAGGTGGTCACATGACTTCTCTGATATGTGATGTGTGGGGTCATCCACCTCACAGCTACAGTGGTTCAAGGCGCCGCCTGACTGTCAGACTCTCGACTGATTTGGGTTTTAAACTCTTTGACCTGATGAACAAACTGATGACGTCAGGTCTCGTGTTTTGTCCTTAGCTCCACATGCTGCGGGTGTCGCCCTCTATGGGTCAGGTGCTGGAGATGAACACTACACTGCGCCACCTGCTGTTCCTGCTGGAGTACTGCATGGTGACGGGTTACGATTGGTGGGACGTCCTGCTTCACGTTCAACCCACCATGGTCCACAACCTGGTGGAGAAACTGCACGAGGAGTACATGAGGCAGAACCAGGCGCTGCAGCAGGTCAGCAAGGCATCATGGGAGTCACATCTAACACAATGTACAGCTCAAGTGTCTGCAAGGCATCATGGGAGGACGACGAGGATTTCTCCTTTTATATCATTATTTATTTATTGGCACTGAAAACGTTTTCTTATTGTTCGTCTGTTTCTTTGATAAAATGTGAAGTTTAATAGTCAATAAAGTTTCATTGTATTTAGACCAAATTACATCAACTGACATCAGCTGACATCAACTGACACGCCTTTTCAGTAACTGAAATCAGTTGACGTCAACTGACACCTCTGTTCAGTAACTGACATCAGCTAACATCAACTGACACGTCTGTTCAGTAACTGACATCAGCTGACATCAACTGACAAGTCTGTTCAGTAACTGACATCAACTGATATAAACTGACATCAAGTGACACGTCTGTTCAGTAGCTGAAATCAAGTGACACATCTGTTCAGTAACTGACATCAGCTGACATCAACCGATATCAGCCGACATCAACTGACAAGTCTGTTCAGTAACTGACAAGTCTGTTCAGTGACTGACATCAACTGATATCAGCTGACATCAACTGACACGTCTGTTCAGTAACTGACATCAACTGACATCAGTTGACATCAACTGACATCAACCGACACGTCTGTTCAGTAACTGACATCAACTGATATCAACTGATATAAGCTGACATCAACTGACGTGTGTTCAGTAACTGACATCAACTGACCCGTCTTTTCAGAGAACTACACCTCCCATGATTCCTCAGTGTTGATGCCAGTCCCTCTTAAAGCAGAGTGGTATGTGTTTCAGGTTCTGGCGACTCGTATCGTGGCGGTGAAGGCGTCTCTCTGTAAACTGTCCACGGCTACGGCGGCTCGAGCTTGTGACTTTCACGCCAAACTGCTGCTGATGGCGATCAGCTCCACCTTAAAGTCACTGCTGCGTCCACACGTCCTCAACACGCCTGACAAGAGTCCCGGAGACCGTCTGACCGAGATCTGCGCCAAGAACACAGACACAGGTGAGAGGGTGGCAGGCGTTCAATCCTGATCAGGGGAGGAGCAATTATTGATCCCTGTGTATTTCCTCAGATATTGATAAGGTGATGATCAATCTGAAGACGGAGGAGTTTGTGTTGGACGGCCCCCCCCTTCAGTCCCTGCAGCAGCTCATCCAATGGGTGGGAGACTTCGTCCTCTACCTTCTCGCCAACCTGCCGAACCAGGTGAGCTAACGAGAACTAAACAGGTGAGCTAACAGGTTAAAAAAAACAGGTGAGCTCAGGGCTCATAATTTCACTTATTAAGCAGGCATTGAGGGTCAAAGGTGTGTTCACACTATCCACCTATTGACATGAAAACCTAACGTCACACTCAACAATGGCAAAATAACCATTGACCCTTTTTCCTCATTCAGTTCAATTAAATCGTGACATTGTGAACTTGAAATAAAACAGCACATTGTAATTTCTGTAAGATGTCTATTCATTACCAAAGCATTTATCAGTAATAGTTAAAATGGGCGAAAATGTGGATAAATGCGTTGCAGGCCAATTTAAAGAGCGCCCCTTAATTTTCTGCTTGTGCCCCTTAAAATTTTCATGAAGGGGCTACAGCGCTCCTAGTAAGAAATGTTAGTCTGGAGCCCTGGAGCTAACAAGAATCGACCAGGTGAGCTCACAAGAAGCTAACGAGAGCCAAGCAGGTGATTTCATTAGAGACCCTCCCCCTTTACATTTTCCACAGTGAACCTCTGGGTTGACCTCTGACCCTGTCCCACAGGGCTCCATGGTCCGGCCCGGTTTCGGCTTCATGAGGGACGGGGCGTCTCTGGGGATGCTGAGGGAGATGTTGGTGATGATCCGGATCTGGGGTCTGTTGAAGCCCGGCTGTCTGCCCACCTTCACCGCCACATCCGACAACCAGGACAGCATGCAGCTGCTGTTCAGACTGCTCACCAAGCTGTGGCTCTGCTGTAAGAACCTGACCCACCACTGACCCACCAGCACCTGGTCTGAACTGTGAGGACCAGGTCTGAAGCATCAGGACCTCATACCGCCAACACGTGTCTGTGTCCCTGGTTTACATGTTGTTAGAATATGTTTCCTCGTATGTCCTGATCACTGTGAGGTCTTTCTGTCTTTGTGTCTCTGTGTCTCAGCCCGGGACGACGGCCCCCCCCAGGACCCTGACGAGACTCTGATAGACGAGTGCTGCCTGCTGCCCAGTCAGCTGCTGGTCCCCAGTATGGACTGGCTCCCGGTGAACGACGGCGTCATCGTGAAGCTGCAGGGGAAACACCCGCTCCGACTGCAGTTTGGAAAAGCTTCGTCTCTCGGAGGAGGAGGAGCCACGGCCCCGCTGGATGTCTTCACCAGGTAACACACACCTGAGGGTCCAGCCTCAGGGGAGTGACGCTGAGTCTCTCAGATCTGCAGGATCCTGATCCTTCTACTTCCTGTCTGGATTTATTTTATATTGATAAACATGATTGGTCTGATCTGTGTGTGTGTGTGTGTGTGTGTGTGTGTGTGTGTGTGTGTGTGTGTGTGTGTGTGTGTGTGTGTGTGTGTGTGTGTGTGTGTGTGTGTGTGTGTGTGTGTGTGTGTGTGTGTGTGTGTGTGTGTGTGTGTGTGTGTGTGTTTCCTAAGGACTCCTGGCTCTCAGAAGATGGATAACCTCCGCTGTGTTCATATGGGAGTTTGTCCCACTGAGGAGAGTAAAGCCTGTACCAGGTGAGTCCACAGGAAGTGATCACTGACCAGCAGAACATGACTCAACCTCTCACTTGATGTATAATGTTCGTGTGTGCGTGCGTGTTTGTGTGTGTTCTCAGGTGTGGCTGTGTGACGATGCTGCGTTCTCCCAACAAGACAAATGCCATGAAGCAGTGGGAGCAGCGCTGGATCAAAAACTGTCTGTGTGGAGGTCTCTGGAGGAGGATCCCCCCGGCACCGCTCACCTGATCACACTTGGACTCACCTGATCAGGCCTGAACTCACCTGATCAGACCTGGACTCACCTGATCAGACCTGGACTCACCTGGACTCACCTGGACTCACCTTATCAGACCTGGACTCACCTGATCAGACCTGGACTCACCTGGACTCACCTCATCAGACCTGGACTCACCTGGACTCACCTGATCAGACCTGGACTCACCTGATCAGACCTGGACTCACCTGGACTCACCTGATCAGACCTGGACTCACCTGGACTCACCTGGACTCACCTTATCAGACCTGGACTCACCTGATCAGACCTGGACTCACCTCATCAGACCTGGACTCACCTGGACTCACCTTATCAGACCTGGACTCACCTGATCAGACCTGGACTCACCTGGACTCACCTTATCAGACCTGCACTCACCTGATCTCACCTGATCACACCTGATCTCGCCTGGAGGTTTCAAGGTGAGCAGGTGAACACCAGGTGGAGATCAGGTCTGAATATAAACTTTGTTTCTGCTCCATTACATCAACTGGTCTGAACTGGACCAGAAACCAGACTTTAGAAACCTGTTTTTATTTTTTATACGCTCAGTGTTAGGCTGTAAATAAATTGTTTCTGCAATAAAACTGTGGATGAACTTGTCTATTTGTCACATTTGTGTTTATTTAACTGGAGACCCTGAACCCATCATCACCGTCTTGATTTCCTATATACCGTCACCAGTGTGTTCCGCCCCTACAGCTGTCTCCTAGCAACGGAGCTGCCGTTGCCCACAGTAGGAGAAAGATCGTCACTGACACGCATTGAATCCTGGGAACTGGAAGGACGAGTCTCAGCGCTGTGACGCCGTCGCTCTTCAAACGCATCTTAAGTGACAAACTGCAGCATTTCTACGTCCTGTTTACAACTGTTGTCAATTTAGTGTTGTTTGTTTAGTGTTGTTTGTTTAGTGTTGTTTGTTACCCAGCAGCAGAGAAAAGACTTCAGGTCAGAACAGTGACTGAAGCAGATTGCAGCCAACAGTCCCGGAGATGTTGAGTGGACCGGAACCAAATGTCCTCGTGGCTCATTTCTCTTCAGGACTGTCACAAATAACTGGGAATTCTCCTCGAGTCCCCAGCGAGTGACCGCTCACCGAGCCTCTGTCCAGACGATCTCCACATCAGACTTGTGTTGTTGTTGAATCATATTCGAGTTCCAGGGAGGAGGAGCGGTGTA
>NC_061527.1:60000-142500 GCF_022379125.1 Scophthalmus maximus
GCTTTAACTGTCTGTCTATCTCTCGCTTTAACTGTCTGTCTGTCTGTCTCTCTCTCTCCCTAACTCTCTGTCTCTCTCTCTTTAACTGTCTGTCTGTCTGTGTCTCTCTCTCTCTCTAACTCTCTGTCTCTCTCTCTTTAACTGTCTGTCTGTGTCTCTCTCTCTCTCTAACTCTCTGTCTCTCTCTCTTTAACTGTCTGTCTGTCTGTCTCTCTCTCTCCCTAACTCTCTGTCTCTCTCTCTTTAACTGTCTGTCTGTCTGTGTCTCTGTCTCTCTCTCTAACTCTCTGTCTCTCTCTCTTTAACTGTCTGTCTGTGTCTCTCTCTCTCTCTCTCTAACTCTCTGTCTCTCTCTCTTTAACTGTCTGTCTCTTTTGTTTTGTGTTGTTGTGGTTTTTTTCATTTCATTTGTAGAGGACCGTGATGTTCTCTGGTAAATCTTAATAAACATTGTTTTTAAAATCTCTCTCTTTAACTGTCTGTCTGTCTGTTTGTCTGTCTGTCTGTCTCTCTCTCTAACTGTCTGTCTCTTCTGTCCTGACAGGAAGACTTTCCCGTCCCAGCATGCCACTCTGTCAGCCTTCGCTGCAGTTTATGTTTCAGTGAGTACAGTTTGTCAGTTTGTCAGTTTGTCAGTTTGTCGTCTGTGATCTCGTCAGTGATGCTCAATTTGTAATAACTGTGAAATAGTTGAACAGAACAGGAATGTTTATGTTAATGAAATTATAGATGAGAAGAACAACATAACAACATAACATGTCACAGACAGAACAGACGTGTCAACGAAAGAGAACAGACAGAGAACAGACAGAGAACAGACGTGTCACAGACGTGTCACAGACAGAGAACAGACGTGTCACAGACAGAGAACAGATGTGTCACAGACAGACCACAGACAGAACAGACTTGTCACAGACGTGTCACAGACAGAGAACAGACAGAGAACAGACGTGTCACAGACAGAGAACAGACGTGTCACAGACAGAGAACAGACAGAGAACAGACGTGTCACAGACGTGTCACAGACAGAGAACAGACAGAACAGACGTGTCACAGACAGAGAACAGACAGAGAACAGACGTGTCACAGACAGAGAACAGACGTGTCACAGACAGAGAACAGACAGAACAGACTTGTCACAGACGTGTCACAGACAGAAAACAGACGGGTCACAGACAGAGAACAGACGTGTCACAGACAGAGAACAGACAGAACAGACTTGTCACAGACAGAGAACAGACGTGTCACAGACAGAGAACAGACGTGTCACAGACAGAGAACAGACAGAACAGACGTGTCACAGACAGAGAACAGACAGAGAACAGACGTGTCACAGACAGAGAACAGACAGAACAGACGTGTCACAGACAGAGAACAGACAGAACAGACGTGTCACAGACAGAGAACAGACAGAGAACAGACGTGTCACAGACAGAGAACAGACAGAACAGACTTGTCACAGACAGAGAACAGACTAGTCACAGACAGAGACCAGACGTGTCACAGACAGAGAACAGACAGAACAGACGTGTCACAGACAGAGAACAGACAGAGAACAGACGTGTCACAGACAGAGAACAGACAGAACAGACGTGTCACAGACAGACAACAGACAGAGAACAGACGTGTTACAGACAGAGAACAGACATGTCACAGACAGAGAACAGACAGAGAACAGACGTGTCTCAGACAGAGAACAGACAGAACAGACTTGTCACAGACGTGTCACAGACAGAGAACAGACGTGTCACAGACAGAGAACCGACAGAACAGACGTGTCACAGACAGAGAACCGACAGAACAGACGTGTCACAGACAGAGAACAGACAGAGAACAGACGTGTCGCAGACAGAGAACAGACAGAACAGACTTGTCACAGACAGAGAACAGACAGAACAGACTTGTCACAGACAGAGAACAGACAGAGAACAGACAGAACAAACTTGTCACAGACGTGTCACAGACGTGTCACAGACGTGTCACAGACAGAGAACAGACAGAACAGACTTGTCACAGACGTGTCACAGACAGAGAACAGCTGCTGCTGTCGTCAGTGGTTTTGGTCTGTGAACCTTCCCGTGTGTCTCTCTCTCTCCTCAGATGTATTTTAACTCGACCATCTCCGACAGCACCAAGCTGCTCAAACCCGTCCTCGTCTTCGCCTTCGCCATCGCGGCGGCGCTGACGGGTCTGACTCAGATCACTCAGCATCGCAGTCATCCCGTCGACGTCTACGTGGGCTTCGTCATCGGAGCCTTCATCGCCGCTTATCTGGTGAGGACGCTTTCTGTTGTCACGACGACTGTAAAGTGAAAAATGAACAAATGAAAACAAAACATTTTAATCTGATCATCACCATGAGTATGTTTTATTGTGAGGTCACCACCTCTTTATTATTGTAACCATGACAACGAAGGTCTAGTGGGATCGACCTGTGACCGGGTCAGTGATTGGTTCTCTTCCTCGTGATGTCAGTTTATCAGTGATGTGCACGTCAGGGTCACAGGTCAGGGTTAGATGCCATGTTGGGGTCGGAGGTCACATCAGGGTCAGAGGTCATGTCGGTGTCATGGTGAACATGATGACCGGATCGGTTTCCTCAGATGATTTTGTTCTGGAGAAGAAGAAGAAGCGCTTTGAACATTTCCGACAGAATCAATGTCGTTAAACAAGAGAAGTCGAGATGAGACGATACAAGAGTTGGTTACTGATTCAGGTCAGATCTCTTTAAAACAATGTGTGAAGTCGAGAAGTACAGAAGTACCTTCAACTGCACCAGTACATGAGATGAGGTGAAATCAGATGAATATTAAATGAGATTTATTATTGAACCACGAAGAGTATTCAAAAGTGACTTTGTTACTTTCCACCAGTGAGACATTTTACCTCCGTCTGACAATTTTTTTATTTTCCTCCTTCAGGCGTTTCACGCTGTCGCTAACTTTAAGTCCTCTGATGACATCACTCTGACCCCGCCCCCCCCACCTCCTAAAGAAGATCCTCTTCGAGCGCTGACGGAGCGAGGACACGAGTCCGTCTATAACAAGGGACCTGCCTCTGCCTCGGAGAGTAACGATGAGATAGCGGCGGCTCCGCCCCCCCTGGACCGGCTGGAGGGCCTGGGGCCCCTGCAGAGGGAGAAGGCCTCGATGGGGAGCCTGAAGAGGGCCAGCGTGGACGTGGAGATGCTGGCTCCTCGCAGCCCCATGGGTAAAGAGACAATGTTGACCTTCAGTCACACGCTGCCCAGGGCCAGCATGAACATTAACGGGGTGCTGGGGGCCGAGGGACCAGAGGATCCGGTTCAGTCGGTTCAACCGGTGCAGCCGGTGCAGCCGGTGCAGCGGCGTTTGAAGGCCGTGCAGGTTCCCATGGACCCGCTGCGGTCGCAGCAGCTGGTGTCAGAGTGGAAGCAGAAGTCCATGGAGATGAGAGGCCTGAGCGTCCGGGATGAGGTGGAGCACGAAGCCAGCGAGGACGGCTCTGAGGTGGGCTCTGTGGGGACCGACGATGGGGGTTCTCAGGTCCCTATCTACCAACCTGTGGTGCAGTCTGGTAGAGCAGCCTCCAGCCGCAACCCCACTCCACCTCCAGGCGGCGCCAAGGCTGTGGCAACTCCCCGACCGCCACAGATCCCTGAAGCAGGACCCCCACCAGTGTCCCCTAAGAGCGCCCTGACACGGGCCAAGTGGCTTGCCATTCGGGAGAAGACGAGTGGGGAGGGGTCTGCCCGTGGTGCCGCTAACCAGCCGCGACTCATGCAGGTCATCGCCATGTCAAAGCAGCAGGGCCTCCTCCCTTCCTCCTCCTCAGGGGAGAAGTCTTCTGAGACCACCTCCACCTGCTCCGCCTCCTCCTCCACGGCCAACTCACCGCACTACCGCCACCCGCCTGAGCAGCAGCGGGAGGGTTCAGGTATCGTCACAGTGGATGCCCATGCTCCCCACCATCCTGTTGTTCAGGCTCTGGCCCCTCCTCAGGCCCTCGCAGGTAACGGTAACCCGTGGGAGTGGGCGGGGGCATCCAACGGGGGTGACCCACGGGACACCTACGACCTCAACAGCCTGAACCGAGGAGACTCGGCCGCCCACGGCAGCAGCTTCCGGCCGCACCGATCTGCCTCGCCATGCGGCACCATTGACCCTGACGCTGCCTCGTCCAGATGTCACCCCCAGGGGGAGACACCAGCGGACACTAAGCACAGGGAGATGGCCATGAGACGCAAGACGGCACTCGTTCTGTTGGATCGAGAGATTCGTAACCAGACTGACCAGGAAAACTATTATAAGAGTTTGCAAGGACGGAGGTTCAAGGATTAGTCTCCTCCTTTTCAGAACAAAAGCCTTATTTTAGAACTGATCATGAACAGCACAGTACCTGGACAGTGGTGAGGACCATGTTGCTATGGTGAGGAGCATGTTGCTATGCACTTCTTGCTGCAGGGTCAGGCCTGATGCTCGGTGACTCAACACTAACAGTTTCCACATCAGAGACGTTTTTGTCTGAAGAAATAAAATTAGAATAAAAAACTGTATCTAAGGTAGAAAATATAATGATGAAATACAATAACAAATACTAAATACAATAACCTGGGGCCAAAGGGTAGGGGTGAGGTAGTAAATCGGGGTGGGGTCATATGTTGAGTTTGGAAATCTGTCCAGGATCTGATTGGTCCGTCACGTCAGAGATGTTCCTCAGCTGGAACCTGATGATGATCTTGTGTCTCATCCAGCAGTGAATCTGTCTGACTGGTGTAAACCTCCGTTACAGTGTTGGGCCTTCGAGCAAGACGCTGGAGAGTTTCCATGGCAACTCATTCTGTAGTAATAATAATAATAATCTGAAGTCAAAGAGATGGTTTGAAAGATTAATTGTAGAAGCACAAACACGCAACAAACCTGAAACCTGCAGTGAAGCTCCTGCGATAAGATCCTGCTGTTATTCACGACTTCACCAGCTGCGTTCAGGGACGACGTGGACGTTATGACGTCGTGGACGTGTGACAGTATGACAGAGTCTTACACTGACTGTAAATTGCCTGGATCAGTTGGTCTTTGCCTTTCTCTTTTGATGGTTTCGTTGCTATAGTGATTCTCAGCATGTTGGTTTGTTTGTGTGCTGCTCTGTGATTGGTAGAGTGTGAATGTGAGTATTTATTCAGGATGGACCAACATGAGATAAATATTATCCAGATAATGATGTTCAGAATTGAAAGATACACTCTTTGATTTTGTTTCAGCTTCCTGAAAAAAGTCTTGTTACAAAAATATATTAAATACAAGTTATTAACTCATAGACACAAGTTAACTGGTAGATACAGGTTATTAACTCATAGATACAGGTTAGGAACTGGTAGATTCAGGTTATGAACTGGTAGATTAAGGTTATGAACTTGTAGATAGAAGTTAGTAACTCGTAGATACAGCTTATTAACTCGTAAATAAAGGTTATGAACCCGTAGATACAAGTTAAATAGTTAGAGTTAAATAGTTAGTGTCTCGTAGATACGAGTTAATAACTCATAGATACAGGTTATTAACTCGTAAATACAGGTTAACTCGTAGATACAGGTTATTGAGTCGTAGATACAGGTTATTAACTCGTAGATACAGGTTAATAACTCGTAGATACAGGTTATTAACTCGTAGATACAGGTTATTAACTCGTAAATATAGCTTATTAACTCGTAGATACAGGTTATTAACTAGTAAATATAGGTTATTAACTCGTAGATAAAGGTTAATAACACGTAGATACAGGTTATTAACTCGTAGATACAGATTATTAACTCGTAAATAAAGGTAATTAACTCATAAATAAAGGTTATTAATTACCAGACACAGGTTATTAACTCGTAGATACAGGTTATTAACTCGTAAATATAGGTTATAACCTCGTAAATATAGGTTATTAACTCGTAGATACAGGTTATTAACTCGTAGATATAGGTTATTAACTTGTAGATATAGGTTATTAACTCGTAGATACAGGTTAGTGTTATTTGCGTAGAAGTTTGTGTCTCTGGGACGCTGGTTTCCAACAAAGACAAAATAACTAAATTGTCTGTTTGGTCATTTAAATTTGTCAAAGTGTCAGTAAAAGAAAGAAGAATTAAATAATCGACTCGTTAATCTTTAAAAAAATAAAACATGAAATAATGCAGCTGTTATGAAAAATAGGAATTAAAGTGTTGATTATTTTGTTGTGGTTAATTCTTTTGAAAGAATTTGAAACTAAATCAGTGTGTATCTGTAAATGTGAAGCTGATGAGTGCGTCTGTTACTGTGTCTGTTATTGTTGCATGAACTCATCTCTTCTCCATGTGGATATAAAACACAATGATTCTGTAAATGTTGTGACTGGAAACGTAAAAAGAGAAATGTGTTGTGAACAGCATGTTCTGTGGTCGTCAGGGGCAATGATCTCAATTAAAACCAGCTGCGTCTCAAGTTTACACAAGTTCTTTCAAATTAAAGTTCCACTTTTTTCTTCAGAGACTTGCAGCAGAATAATGTTTCACATTTGATCAAAACGGAAACTTTATTTGTCTAAAACAAGCTGCAATTTAAAACCATGGATGGTTCCTGTCAGTATAAAGTTCAAAGAAGTTTGTTTAGTGTTGAACTTTGCTTTTCACTGACTTCTCTAGTCTGACAGAAGTTATTATATCATGTGGACGAGTTAATATCTGACACGTTATCGTCTTGAACACAAGATCAAACTGGTACTTCAGGGCTTCCATTCTTTTCCTTTTCATAAACTCAGATTAGTTTCTTCCTTCACATTTTGTTCTGAACTGGAGTTTCCTGAAGGCGTCTGCTGAAACTGACCAATTAGTGTTGAGAGATTAAAGATCTGTGAGATGTTCAGAGGCAGGAGGACGTTTCAGTCTCCAGAGGACACTTAAACAAAAACCCTCAGGATGCTGAACTTTAAGTGGATCAGTTCACGTTCAGCATCCAGAGTCGTCAGCCTCGTCCAAAGTGTCCTTGAGCAAGGTACTGAAGCTCTGACGGCTCCTGATGCTGCGTCTTCAAGGAGCGTTTTGATTGGTCAATAAAACCTTTGTGGTTCAGTTTGATGGATTCAGCCTCTTCCAGTAACTGTTCCTGGGTGTGGTTCTTCAGTTGTTCTCGTCCTCAGATATTAACGCTACACGTTCACAAGATGCAATACACACATCACCAGTAGGGGCAGTGTAGGATCAGATACTCTCGACTGTCACCACGTCGTAGATTTAAGTTCCTTACATCTATGATGCTGTCAGCAGTGACCGGACTAACCTCCAGCGTCGCCATGCTGTTTATTTACAGGATGTAAATCCAGAAGTAGCTCTGTGCTGCCCCCTGGTGGAGACCTGCAGGAACATGTAAACCTGAGCAGCTGATCGATCAGGTCTGATCACTTTTAACATGTGGAGCTGAACACAGATCAGCTGGACTGAAACATGAACACTCGCCAGTTTCCATGGCAACAGTGTTGATGGCTGATGCTCCAACACTCAGTTGTCACTCGCCCACGGATTACTTCAGCCCCTCTGTCGTCAGAGGCGTCGTGTTTCTTCTCATGTTGTTTCTAATGAACGAGCTCGTGGACAGGAAGTGAACGACTGTGTTAGGTTCAGGTACGGTCATGGTGCATTCAGGGTCAGGTCCGTGATCGTCTGAAACCTCAGACTAAATGTTTCACTGTGAAGATCTAAAACTGAACCTGGTCCTCACAAAGACACAGAAACAACAGTAAACACACACTCTTTATTTCCTGGAGTTGATTCAGCAGCGTGTTTCCATGGCAACAGCGACCAGGAGACAGAGAGAGAGTGTGAGTGTGTGTGTGTGTGTGTGAGTGTGTGTGTGTGTGTGTATGTTTGTGTTTTGTAAGATTTTTATTTTGTAGGATCAGTAATCAATGAGTCAATGCTGCTGTTTGTGAGAACAATCAGACAGTTACAGACAGATAGACAGTTACAGACAGTTACAGACAGATAGACAGATACAGACAGTTTAGACAGATAGAGACAGTTACAGACAGTTACAGACAGATAGACAGATACAGACAGTTTAGACAGATAGAGACAGATACAGACAGATACAGACAGTTACAGACATATAGAGACAGATACAGACAGATACAGACAGTTACAGACAGATAGACAGATACAGACAGTTTAGACAGATAGAGACAGATACAGACAGTTACAGACAGATAGACAGATACAGACAGTTACAGACAGATAGAAACAGACAGAGACAGATACAGACAGTTACAGACAGTTACAGACAGATAGACAGATACAGACAGTTTAGACAGATAGAGACAGATACAGACAGTTACAGACAGATAGACAGATACAGACAGTTACAGACAGATAGAGACAGACAGAGACAGATACAGACAGTTACAGACAGATAGACAGATACAGACAGTTTAGACAGATAGAGACAGATACAGACAGTTACAGACAGATAGACAGATACAGACAGTTACAGACAGATAGAGACAGACAGAGACAGATACAGACAGTTACAGACAGATAGAGACAGATACAGACAGATACAGACAGTTACAGACATATAGAGACAGATACAGACAGATACAGACAGTTACAGACAGTTACAGACATATAGACAGATACAGACAGATAGACAGATACAGACAGTTACAGACAGATAGAGACAGATACAGACAGATACAGACAGTTACAGACAGATAGAGACAGATACAGACAGTTACAGACATATAGACAGATACAGACAGTTACAGACAGATAGACAGATACAGACAGTTACAGACAGATAGAGACAGATACAGACAGTTACAGACAGATAGAGACAGATACAGACAGATACAGACAGTTACAGACATATAGACAGATACAGACAGTTACAGACAGATAGACAGATACAGACAGTTACAGACAGATAGACAGATACAGACAGTTACAGACAGTTACAGACAGATAGACAGATACAGACAGTTACAGACAGATAGACAGATACATACAGTTACAGACAGATAGACAGATACAGACAGTTACAGACAGATAGAGACAGATACAGACAGATACAGACAGATACAGACAGTTACAGACAGATACAGACAGTTACAGACAGATAGACAGATACAGACAGTTACTGACAGATAGAGACAGATACAGACAGATACAGACAGTTACAGAAAGATAGACAGCTACAGACAGTTACAGACAGATAGAGACAGATACAGACAGATACAGACAGATAGACAGATACAGACAGATATAGACAGTTACAGACAGATACAGACAGTTACAGACAGTTACAGACAGACACAGAAAGTTACAGACAGATAGAGACAGTTACAGACAGATACAGACAGATACAGACAGTTACAGACAGTTACAGACAGATAGACAGATACAGACAGATACAGACAGTTACAGAAAGATAGACAGCTACAGACAGTTACAGACAGATAGAGACAGATAGACAGATACAGACAGATATAGACAGTTACAGACAGATACAGACAGTTACAGACAGATAAAGACAGTTACAGACAGATACAGACAGTTACAGACAGATAGAGACAGTTACAGACAGATACAGACAGTTACAGACAGTTACAGACAGTTACAGACAGACACAGAAAGTTACAGACAGATAGAGACAGATAGAGACAGTTACAGACAGATACAGACAGTTACAGACAGATAGAGACAGATAGAGACAGTTACAGACAGATAGAGACAGATAGACGCTTACAGACAGATAGAGACAGTTACAGACAGATACAGACAGATACAGACATATACAGACAGCTAGAGACAGTTACAGACAGATAGAGACAGTTACAGACAGACAGAGACAATTATAGACAGATAAAGACAGTTACAGACATATACAGACAGTTACAGACAGATAGAGACAATTACAGACAGATACCAACAGTTACAGACAGTTACAGACAGATGGAGACAGATAGATACTTACAGACAGATAGAGACAGATAGAGACAATTACAGACAGATACAGACAGTTACAGACAGATAGATACAGATACAGACAGTTACAGACAGGTACAGACAATTACAGACAGTTACAGACAGAGAAGGACAGATACAGACAGTTACAGACATATAAACAGATACAGACAGTTACAGACAGATAGAGACAGTTACAGACAGATAGAGACAGATATAGACAGATGGAGACAGATACAGACAGTTACAGACAGACACAGACAGCGACAGTTACAGACAGATAGAGACAGTTACAGACAGATATAAACAGTTAAAGACAGATACAGACAGTTACAGACAGTTACAGACAGATGGAGACAGATACAGACAGTTACAGACAGACAGATAGAGACAGATAAAGACAGATACAGACAGTTACAGACAGATTGAGACAGATAGAAACAGTTACAGACAGATAGACAGATATAAACAGTTACAGACAGATAGAGACAGATGGAAACAGATAGACAGTTACAGACAGACAGACACAGACAGATAGAGACAGTTACAGACAGACAGAGACAATTACAGATAGATAAAGACAGTTACAGACAGATAGAGACAGTTACAGACAGATGGAGACAGATACAGACATATACAGATAGATAGAGACAGTTACAGACAGATACAGACAGATATAAACAGTTAAAGACAGATACAGACAGTTACAGACAGTTACAGACAGATGGAGACAGATACAGACAGTTACAGACAGACAGATAGAGACAGATAAAGACAGATAAAGACAGATACAGACAGTTACAGACAGATACAGACAGATACAGACAGAAGGAGACAGTTACAGAGAGATACAGACAGTTACAGACAGATAGAGACAGTTACAGACAGATGGAGACAGTTACAGACAGTTACAGACAGATAGAGAGAGACGGTTACAGACAGTTAAAGACAGATAGAGATAGAGAGAGATGGTTACAGACAGATAGAGACAGTTACAGACTGCTACAGACAGAGACAGATACAGACAGTTACAGACCGATAAAGACAGTAACAGACCGATAGAGACAGTTACAGACAGATAGAGACAGTTACAGACAGATAAAGACAGTTACAGACAGATAAAGACAGTTACAGACAGATACAGACAGATAAAGACAGTTACAGACAGATAAATAGAGTTACAGACAGATACAGACAGATAAAGACAGATACAGACAGTTACAGACAATTACAGACAGATGGAGACAGATAGACACTTATAGACAGATAGAGACAGATAGAGACAGTTACAGACAGATACAGACAGATATAGACAGATACAGACAGTTACAGACAGATATAGACAGAAGGAGACAGTTACAGAGAGATACAGACAGTTACAGACAGATGGAGACAGTTACAGACAGTTACAGACAGATAGAGACAGAGAGAGATGGTTACAGACAGATAGAGACAGTTACAGACTGCTACAGACAGAGACAGATACGGACAGTTATAGACAGATAGGGACAGTTACAGACAGTTACAGACCGATAAAGACAGGTACAGACAGCTACAGACCGATAGAGACAGTTACAGACAGATAAAGACAGTTACAAACAGATAAAGACAGTTACAGACAGATAGAGATAGAGAGAGATGGTTACAGACAGATAGAGACAGTTACAGACTGCTACAGACAGAGACAGATACGGACAGTTATAGACAGATAGGGACAGTTACAGACAGTTACAGACTGATAAAGACAGGTACAGACAGCTACAGACCGATAGAGACAGTTACAGACAGATAAAGACAGTTACAAACAGATAAAGACAGTTACAGACAGATAAAGACAGGTACAGAGAGTTAAAGACCGATAGAGACAGTTACAGACAGTTACAGACAGATAAAGACAGGTACAGATAGTTACAGACCGATAGAGACAGTTACAGACAGATACGACTTCATTCAGTTTAACTTTATTTCTGTTCTACACAAATCAGACATTTAGTCTCTGAGACTCAGCATCTGACAGCTGGTTGGAGGAGGACAGGAGATTTCATCTTAAAAGACGAATCAGGAGCAGTCTTTCGCCTGGGAAGGTTCTGGTTTAAAGTCCCTCTGCAGATCATGTTCCTGGATCTCCTGGTTGGCAAAGACTCCGGCCTCCCATTGCAGAGCTCGCTGGTTTTTATGTCGAATGACTCGAGTCGACTCAACAACCTGAAAACAGACACAAGAGACAAAGAAATCAGGAGACAAAGATACAAAGAAACCATGAGACAAAGATACAAAGAGACCAGGAGACAAAGAGACAAAGAAACCAAGAGAGAAAGAGAAGAGGAGACAAAGACACCAGGAGACAAAGACACCAGGAGACAAAGAGAAGAGGAGACAAAGAGACCAGGAGACAAAGAAACCAAGAGAGAAAGAGAAGAGGAGACAAAGAGACCTGGAGACAAAGACACCAGGAGACAAAGACACCAGGAGACAAAGACACCAGGAGACAAAGAGAAGAGGAGACAAAGAGACCAGGAGACAAAGAGACCAAGAGACAAAGAGAAGAGAAGACAAAGACACCAGGAGACAAAAAGACAAAGATAGTTACATTGACCATAACATCTTCCTTCAGCGCCTCCAACACACCATCGGACTCTCTGACTCCGCCCTGAGCTGGTTCAGGTCCTACCTTTCTGGAAGAACAGAATACGTCTCCTTGGGAGGAGCAAAATCGCAAACACTCACTGTCACTTGTGGAGTCCCCCAAGGGTCGGTTCTCGGCCCCACTGTGTTCACCCTCTACACTCTTCCCCTTGGCCGCATCATCAGCCAGCAGAGAATATCATTCCATTGCTACGCTGATGACACACAGCTCTACATAAAAACGACCCTATCTAATCTGCAGCCTCACTGTCATGGTCATCATCATCACTGAGCTCCTGCCTTGAGGAGATAAAGGAGTGGATGACAGAAAACTTCCTACAGCTTAATAGTTCCAAAACAGAAGCTATTTTAGTTGGCACACCACACCAGGTCCATTCATCCCCCATAACCCAAATCACCTTCTCTAATATACCCCTGTCATCAACAGTCAACAACCTGGGTGTAAGATTTGACCCTCATCTTACATTTGACACCCACATTAAACATCTGTGCAAGACCTCCTTCTATCACCTGGGGAACATTGCCAAACTCTGTCCCACACTGTCTGTCAGATGCCGAAAACCTTGTCCACGCCTTTGTCTCTCAAGGCTGTTAAAATCTCAAAATCTTTGTACTTTTTCTTCCACCAATGTTTTTTTTTCTTTTTAAAGCTTTTTTATATTTCTTTTATATTGTTTCTACTCTGTAGCACTTTGAGATTGCTTTTAGTAATGAAAAGTGCTCTATAAATTAAATGTATTATTATTAAAGAGACCAAGAAACAAAGAGACCAGGAAACAAAGAGACCAGGAGACAAAGAGACCAAGAAACAAAGAGACCAGGACACAAAGAGACCAAGAAACAAAGACACCAGGAGACAAAGAGACCAGGAGACAAAGAGACCAAGAAACAAAGAGACCAGGAGACAAAGAGACCAGGAGACAAAGAGACCAGGACACAAAGAGACCAAGAAACAAAGACACCAGGAGACAAAGAGACCAGGAGACAAAGAGACCAAGAAACAAAGAGACCAGGAGACAAAGAGACCAGGAGACAAAGAGACCAAGAAACAAAGAGACCAAAAAACAAAGAGACCAGGACACAAAGAGACCAAGAAACAAAGACACCAGGAGACAAAGAGACCAGGAAACAAAGAGACCGAGAAACAAAGAGACCAGGAGACAAAGAGACCAAGAAACAAAGAGACCAAGAAACAAAGAGACCAGGAGACAAAGAGATCAAGAAACAAAGAGACCAAGAAACGAAGAGACTAGGAGACAAAGAGACCAAGAAACAAAGAGACCAGGAGACAAAGAGACCAAGACACAAAGAGACCAGGAGACAAAGAGACCAAGAAATAAAGAAACAAAGAGACCAGGAGACAAAGAGACCAGGAGACAAAGAGACCAGGAGATAAAGAGACCAGGAAACAAAGAGACCAGGAGACAAAGAGAGGAAGAAACAAAGAGACCAGGACACAAAAAGACCAGGAGACAAAGAGACCAGGAGACAAAGAGACCAGGAAACAAAGAGACAAAGAGACCAAGACCTCTTCACGTCCTGGTTCCTGGAGACCCTCTGGGCTCTGTCCTGGGCCCGTCCTCTTCTCTCTGTTCACCAGGTCATTAGACTCTGTCATTCACGCAGATGGCTTTTCCTACCATAGCTACGCAGATGACACCCAACCCATTAGTCCTTTCCACAATCTGACACCAGGTGGCAGCAGAATCTCTGCATGTCTGGTGACATTTCTCAGTGAATGTCGATGCACCTGAAGACTAATCTGGACTCAGATGTTTCACCTCCCACCAACGACCTCTCGTCACCATGGAGACGACCAGATGTTCTCCATCCTCCACAACATCTCGACGATTTGTCCATTCCTCACAGAGAAGACGACGCAGGTGTTGGTGCAGGTTCCTGTCGTCTCACGTCTGGACGACTGGAGCTCATCCAGAATGCAGCAGCCCGGTTGGTCTTCAACCTACCAAAGTTCTCCCACACTACACCACTCCTCCGAACCCTGCACTGAAATCTCACCTGTTCAGACTTTACCTCAATCCCTGAATTTATTATTTTTTAAAAAATCGAAAATGAGCAATTGAAGGGTTTTTGCCTATTTGATAATTGTATTTTTGATTCTTGATTTTGATTTTGATTCCTTGATTCTTGCACCTTTAATAATATCTTCATGGTTGAATTCCCCCTTCACAGCTCACAGGGTTAACCCCCTAACTCTTACCCAGTAAAACTATTTTCATAATGTTGAACTGTTTCTTTGAAGGAAGTAATGTGGTACCTCGTTGTTCACGTCGTCTATCGGCTGGATTCCCGCATACTGAAACAAAAACATGAAGAGGAAACATTGAGGACTGAACTCTGCTCCAAGACTGTCAGAATAAGAGCCTGAGCCATTCATCGTATTATCTATGATTTAAAAAGAAACTTTAATAAAAACAGCTGTTGAATCACCATGCATGATGGGCAATGAGAGCTAGCTTGGCTTTTTTTAGTTTGTTAGCTTAGCTTGACCTCTCATCTTGTAACAAAAACCACATGACACAATTATGACGAGCTGCTGCATCACAACGTCGTTTCACTGAACTTCTGCTGCAGAATATCAATATAAACTGATCAATAATATATTATTATAAGTTGATCATACAGTCCAGTTGTACTTCTCTAATATAAACCTGTCACCGTAGAAACAGTGGTCACATGACAGGTGTACACCTGAGTACAGACCAGTCAGGAAGTAGCTTTATAACTGATGATGATTGTGACCCACTGAGCTCTCGTCCGGTTTCAGCTGAACTCTTCTGTCCTCCAAGTCCTGCAGTAACGTCTCTGACAGGCCCCTGAGTGGGGGCGGGGCCAGCGGTACCACCGCGGGGGAGGTGGAGGAGGAGGAGGAGGTCCAGGGCTGAGCAGTGATGAAGGAGATGGAGGGCAGACGGACAGAAGCACGAGGGGACGGTGAGGACAGAGGGACAGGTTCATCTGAAACACAATAGGAAGTGACATCACATGCTGAAAAAAAAGACATTTAGTAAACAGTGTACTGCATGTAAGTGTGTGGCACACAGTGTACTGCACGTAAGTGTGTGGCACACAGTGTACTGCATGTAAGTGTGTGGCACACAGTGTACTGCATGTAAGTGTGTGGGACACAGTGTACTGCATGTAATTGTGTGGGACACAGTGTACTGCATGTAAGTGTGTGGCACACAATGTACTGCATGTAAGTGTGTGGCACACAGTGTACTGCATGTAAGTGTGTGGCACACAGTGTACTGTATGTCTACTACACTTACATGGTGACATATGAGAAAATGTGTTATACGAGTTATCTGGAGTCAGTAGAGATGAAGAATTCACTCGTCGTATTCAGAGAAATTAAGCTAAAAGTTTTAAATGTTAAAGATGAAACTTTCCAGAAGTTTGATTCTGTCGGCCTCTGAACCTTCCTGTTAATCATCAGTCAGTCGTCAGCGGACTGAATCTCCGCAGCTGCTGGACTTTGGTCATTCTCTCATTAAGTTACTCATTATCTCCAGTTTTATGTGTCATCCCTGTTTTGAATGATGTCAAAGGTCACTCATCGCCGTGGTTTCAGCGTTACGGAAACCAGAACGTGTTCATTCATCATTCACTCGGCACCGTGTCGGTCAGCTGGACCGAGTGGAAACACCTCGAGTGAAAAGCAAAGTCAACAACAGTTTGTGTTTTGTTGAGATTATGTGTCGACTGTGACACTTCAGTTTAGCCCAGGCTAGCTGTTTGCACCTGTTTCCAGTCTTTATGCTAAGCTAAGATAAACAGCTTCTGGCTTTAGGATCATATTTACTACTACTAATAAAAATTATACATTTTATTTATAAAGACTCAAAGTCGCTTTACAGAACAAAACAAACTACTTACTACTCAGACATGTGGGTGTGACATTTACCATTTGTTGTGAAAGGGGGAGGAGCTGCTACAGGGAGCATGTCATGAGTTTGATGAAATCAAAACTCATGACATGCTCCCTGTAGCTGCTCCCTGTAGCAGGTTCACAGCTGATTTTCAACATGAATCGTTCAAATTGTTCAAAATTCTATATTTTTAACCAGTTCATTGATACAATCTGACACTTAATCTGATCTGTGCCTTTATCTTTTAAAACAACAGCCATCTTCCACATTAACTATATTAGAAACCTCTGCATTGACTTCCTGTAAAATTCAGAATATAATTCAAAATCCTGCTCCTCACCTACAAAGCCCTTGATAATCAGGCTCCATCATATCTCAGAGATCATAGTTCATTTTATCCCAACAGATCACTTCTCTGTAAACTCTAAAGTCTCTAAGAGGAGAACAGGAAGTAGGTTCCTCTCCTGCGGAACCAGCTCCAGTTTTCCTCTGAGGTAAACCAACCCTGATAAGTTCCCCTTACCTGTATTTGCATGTGTGAAGAACTGACTGGTGGCCATCTTGGTTGCTTGTTCCAGCAGAGGAGTTGGAGAGAAGAGCTGTTGATTGTTTTTTGCTCTGGACTCCTTCAGCTCCTGCTCCCGTCTCAGGGCCTCCTTGATCTCCTTCTCTATGAAATCTGGAGCTCCTTGTCCTCTGGGCTGCAGGCCACTGAACTCCAGGTTTTCCTTCCACTGATGAGGTGTGGTCCAGGTAATCTTCTGCTGAGGTGTCAGTGTCGGGGATGAGGCGGAAGAGGAGTAGGGTGATAAGGAAGTCATTTGATTCTGGTGCAAACGTCTTGAGCCTTGGAACCTCAAGTCCCCCACAGTGAAGGAGGAAGAAGCTAAATTCATTTGACTGATGGACAACTCTGTTTCTTCAGGGTGTCGATGAGGACAGCAGGGAGACAAGAAGACATCCGTCTCACCAGACACAGATGGAGGTCTTTCCTCTGCCCTCCTGTCCTGAGAATCTCCTCCCAGGATCCCACCCTGCTGCAGAGGTTCCTCTCTACTCTGGATCTCCTTCTTTTGCTGAATGATGAAGCTCACTGGAGTCTTTTCTCTGGCTTTGATGGGTGTTAGCGATGCCTGTAAACGTTTGGTTTTGATTTCAACCATCTCCGCCCTGCTGTCACTGTGCTTCAGGCCTCGAGAATGCCGCAGGTTCTCTTCGCGTTCCTGAACTAACCGGATCTCCCTTTCAATCGGAGTCTCATACTCAGTTGTGGACTTGCAGCTCCTGTTTTCTTGCTGATTATTGTCATTGAACACACCTCCGTCACTAATGTAGCTGCCGCCCACCTCCACCAACAGCTCCTCCAGACCGGAGCCCAGATCATCAAACACACTGCTCTGCCTGCTCAGACTCTCTTCAGTCCTGCACTCCGTCCTCTTCCACTCTGAGTTGGTGTCAACTTCTTCAGATGGTTTAAACAGAGTTGTATCTTCACTCAGTTCCACACTGTCAAATGTCTCCACCTGCCTCCATGAAGACACATCAGGATCTTGATGCAAAGACGAGTGCGGCGGTATGTTTGATGTCAGAGGGTTGAGGACTGTAGTCAACAGCTCCTGCTCCATCTTCAGGAACTGTTGTCGGGCAGCACTGAAGTTGATCTGCTCCTTGTCAACTGTCCCAAATTCAGCAGTGTGAGTAGATTCTGGTCTGGAGCCGACGGGACTGTAGCTCACACTGAAACCTTCGATCAATTTGTTTGTAGATCTGCTCAGATCAAGATTCTCAGACGCATGCAGCTGATCATTGAACATCAGGTTCTTCTTTGGTGCTTGGCTGCGAATGATGTCCTTGCGGAGCTGCTTCTCCTCTTGCTCCCCCACCACTTTGATGACACTCTCTGGATCCACGTTGTACTGTGAGTCTTCCTTGCTCTCTGAGAACAGACTATGTGGCTTCTTGCTGCTAGTGTATGTCTGTAGTTTGAAAACGTTCTCCTCCTTCAGGGTGAGCAGCTGTGCCTGCCGCTGTGATGAGACCATCCAGGCTTCGTTCAGCTCTGCCTCTGGACTCGCTGCATCCTCCACAAAGGAGTAGAAACCACAGTGAGAGCCCGAGCTGCTGCTGGGACTGCTGGGTTGCCAATCGTCGTTGATACTCCCACCGTCCTGCGACACTATGGCCTGCCGGGCCTGGATCACCATGTCCTGGGACCTGTCACCCGGGTGAGAGGAGACGACCACCGACAAATGGTTGCCAGTCACTGAGATGATGTCTGAACTGAAGACTGGGTCGTCCGGGTCAGGGGCATCACCTCGGGTGGGGCTAGGAATCGTCCGCAGGTCTGAGGGTTGCAGCAGGGGAGACAGAGGCTTCAGAACCCACCTCCTCGGGGTGCTGTCCATGGCTGCAGGGGGTTCTGCAGGGGCCAATGGGTGATGGTTCTGATGGACGAATGGGGTGAACAGAAGTTAATATAGAGTCAATAACAACAATAAGATGTTATTGTGGAAACAACAGAACATATTATTATTATTATATTGTTATTTTTCCTATTATCAATATACTATATTATCAGCTGTTACAACATGTTACAAATACATCAATATAACATTCACACAAGTCTCTCTCTCCCTCTCTCTCCCCCCCCTCTCCCCCCTCCCTCTTTTTAAAATAACTGTCTTGTTTCACTGAATGTTTTACAGTGTAGGAGAAAGTGCATCTGCTCCACCTGTGTTTGTTGGTGTGTTTCTGTGAACATTTTGCATGTAGACATTGTGTAGGATGTTCAGCTCTGATGACTGAGTGAACCCACACGTCACTACTGGACGACACATTTTAAGCCCGATTTTAATTGGAATTTGGAAATTATAAAATTTTCTCTTAATTGCATTTAGGTCTCTCCGAGCTTTTCCTTTGAGTGGGTTCTGCCATGTTGAAACTCCCTGATGCTGTGATGGTTATAACTCATATATGGTCAACGATATGGTTGTTTATGGTGAATTGCTGTTTGTTCTCCCGGCATCTGGGGCGTTTTTGAGAGATCATGTGATCACTGATTATCACCCTGTCTCTCTCTCTCTCTCTGTACAGCTGAACGAAGCCTTTCTCTCTCCCGACTGCCCCCCTGTCTCTCTCTCCCTCTGTCTCTCTCTCTCTCCGACTGCCCCCCCCCTCTCTCTCTGTCTCTGTCTCTCTCCGACTGCCCCCCCCTCTCTCTCTCTCTCTGTCTCTCTCTCTCTCCGACTGCCCCCCCCCTCTCTCTCTCTGTCTCTCTCTCTCTCCGACTGCCCCCCCCTCTCTCTCTCTGTCTCTGTCTCTCTCCCGACTGCCCCCCCCTCTCTCTGTGTCTCTGTCTCTCTCTCTCTCCGACTGCCCCCCCCCTCTCTCTCTCTGTCTCTCTCTCTCTCCCGACTGCCCCCCCCTCTCTCTCTCTCTGTCTCTCCCTCTCCCAACTGCCCCCCCCCCTTTTTTACTTGTGTCTGTTGTGTTTTTGTCTTTCAACTTCAGATCACGTCTGCTGCGATTTATAAAAATAAAGCTGAATTGAAAAGAATCTAATGGAGGTTGAGTTGGTAACTTTGGGAACAAGAGAGGATGAGTTTGTTTCCATGGAAACAGGTTTATTGTATTGAGACAGATCAGTTACTATGGAAACAGCAACATCAGGTACAGGATCTTATCTGTTCTGATGAGGTTGTTTAAGTGATGAACTGGTTCAGTCACGACGGGGTTAATTCCTGAAAGCCATTGCAAAGCATCATGGGTTTCAGAGTCTTTCAGATATTATAAAATGTCAATAAAACACATGAAAATTTTAACTCCAGGTGATCAAACTGACTGAAGCTTTGACTGATTGGAACTGAAGAAGAGAAGGAGAGAAAAGAATGTCAATAAAGTTTATCACAGCTGATGGAGATCATGTGACTGAACACCTGTACTTTAATCACATATATATATATACATATATACACATATATGTATATATGTATATATAACGTGTTCTGTTTGCTCAGACTTAATCAACTGCTTTTAAAAAACATGATTTTCAAATAACCAGCTAAAACACAGTTTCAGACGTCCGTCACTTGATATAATAACAGGTCAAAGGTCAAAGAGTTTTTACTTATCATACATCAACATAAATCTTAATGAGGTCGAAAGTTCAATTTGAAACTCAGTGAAGATACAGTGAGAAAACCTAAAACACAAACTGACATTATTCCGTATTCAGCCTGAAAGACGCCAAAATTGTTCTACACACAAGGAATGTAAACGACACGTCACTGTACGACACGTCACTGTACGACACAATACTGTACGACACGTCACTGAACGACACAATACAGTACGACACGTCACTGTGCGACACGTCAGTGAACGACACGTCACTGTGCGACACGTCAGTGAACGACACGTCAGTGAACGACACGTCACTGAGCGACACGTCCGTGAACGACACGTCACTGAGCGACACGTCCGTGAACGACACGTCACTGAGCGACACGTCCGTGAACGACACGTCCGTGAACGACACGTCACTGAACGACACGTCACTGAACGACACGTCACTGTACGACACTTCACTGTACGACACAATACTGTGCGACACGTCAGTGAACGACACGTCCGTGAACGACACGTCACTGAACGACACGTCACTGAACGACACGTCACTGTACGACACGTCACTGTGCGACACGTCAGTGAACGACACGTCACTGTGCGACACGTCAGTGAACGACACGTCACTGAGCGACACGTCACTGTGCGACACGTCACTGAACGACACGTCACTGAGCGACACGTCCGTGAACGACACGTCAGTGAACGACACGTCACTGTACGACACGTCACTGTACGACACAATACTGTACGACACGTCAGTGAACGACACGTCAGTGAACGACACGTCACTGAGCGACACGTCCGTGAACGACACGTCACTGAGCGAAACGTCCGTGAACGACACGTCACTGAACGACACGTCACTGTACGACACGTCACTGTACGACACAATACTGTACGACACGTCAGTGAACGACACGTCACTGTGCGACACGTCAGTGAACGACACGTCACTGAGCGACACGTCAGTGAACGACACGTCAGTGAACGACACGTCAGTGAACGACACGTCACTGTACGACACGTCACTGTACGACACGTCACTGTACGACACAATACTGTACGACACGTCACTGAACGACACAATACAGTACGACACGTCACTGTGCGACACGTCAGTGAACGACACGTCACTGTGCGACACGTCAGTGAACGACACGTCACTGAGCGACACGTCACTGTGCGACACGTCACTGAACGACACGTCACTGAGCGACACGTCCGTGAACGACACGTCAGTGAACGACACGTCAGTGAACGACACGTCACTGAGCGACACGTCACTGTACGACACGTCACTGAGCGACACAATACTGTACGACACGTCAGTGAACGACACGTCACTGTGCGACACGTCAGTGAACGACACGTCACTGAGCGACACGTCCGTGAACGACACGTCACTGAGCGAAACGTCCGTGAACGACACGTCACTGAACGACACGTCACTGTACGACACGTCACTGTACGACACAATACTGTACGACACGTCAGTGAACGACACGTCACTGTGCGACACGTCAGTGAACGACACGTCACTGAGCGACACGTCCGTGAACGACACGTCAGTGAACGACACGTCAGTGAACGACACGTCACTGTACGACACGTCACTGTACGACACGTCAGTGAATGACACGTCACTGTACGACACGTCAGTGAACGACACGTCAGTGAACGACACGTCACTGTACGACACGTCACTGTACGACACGTCAGTGAACGACACGTCACTGTAAGACACGTCAGTGAATGACACGTCACTGTACGACACGTCACTGTACGACACGTCACTGAACGACACGTCACTGAACGACTGTACGATGTCAGTGAACAGTGACTGAGCAGTTGCTTGACTCACAAAACAAATGAAATGTTGTGTGATGTTTAAAATGTCTGTTGCAGGATCACAGTCATTTACTTCAGGCTGTGAGACTCTGATAAGTCAGTCTGTTGGTCTGCTGATAAGACGCACACACACACACAAGTTTAAGTTTTTGCCTTTATGTGCCTTTGTTCAGTGCTAATTAAACAAACAAGTCCGTCCTGATTGCAACTAATAAAATTGAGCAGCTGATCCACAGTCACTGCAGCTCCACCTTCAGGACAAACTGAACTCAAGTCACTTTTCAGTTTGATGTTTGAAGACAATGAAGAAGATGAAGATACGGTGTTTAACTTGACACCTGATCACATGTACTTCACGACACTTACACACTGTACATGTATTAATACTCATACTTATGTTAGCACCTGGTGTTTGCAGTAAATTGTGTGACCTGCAGGGGGCGTCAACAGGAATGTTTCTGAGACAGATAAAGTGAAAATATTTTCGAGTTGTGTTGCATTTTAGTTTATGATATAACATTTGTGTGAAGACAAACATCATATTTACATATTATTAATGTCAGAGTTTGTATATTAATAAATTATTATTTATTTTTAAAAGTTAATATCGTTATCAAAACATTAAAATTATTCTCTTACCTGAGATCAGTTTCCTGCAGCAGCACTGACTGTCTGAACAACAACTGACAAAGTTCACGTCTATCGTCCCATCTAAGGCCCCGCCCACCACAAAGACCCCGCCCTCCCTGACACACGCACACACACACACACACACAAACAGGAACGAGACATTCATGGACCAGAGAGGAGAACATGGAACTGTTGATGTTACTATACAAGCAGTAAGAGGGGATCTATGGGTGTGTAAATAAGTATATAAGTATATATGTATTTATTTATGTGTGGTTGAGCTCAAAATGCAACTTTTGGTGAAACAAGTTTTAATATGTTAAAACATAATTTAAATGGTGACGTGTTCATGATTCTGGAGTTAACTTGACAATTTTTTTCTCCCTATGAAATTCAAGAATTGCCAAGAAAGATGATTTTTTTCATTCGGTAAAGAACAAAAACGAACTTTTCCAACACAATGTTCCTGTTGATCCTCCACTGACCACCGGGTGGCAGCGTTACGCTTTTCCTCCGCAGACGCAGACGAAGAAGAAGAAGAAGAAGAAGAAGAAGAAGAAGAAGAAGAAGAAGAAGAAAAAGAAGAAGAAGAAGAAGAAGAAGGAGAAGAAAAAGAAAACGAAGACAACGAAGAAGAAGAAAACACAAACACTTTGCGCTGATTCGCTGCTGAGGGGGCGTGCGGCTGTGACGTGCGACAGAGAGGAAAGATGGCGGCGGTGACCAGAGGCTCGTTTACTGTTCTCCGGCGGCTGGTGAGGAAACGACTCAGACTTTGACTCTGACTCGGCTACAGGTTCACTGGTTCTAATGCTAACGTTGAGCTAATGCTAAAGGCATGTCGTCACTCCGTCACCTGGTCACCTCCTTAGCTTAGCCTTCTAGCTGCTGCTACCTGGGTCAAATACAAACACACGGGAATGACACGCTAAAACACCGGCTGGCAGTTAGCTTCAGTTAGCTTCAGTTATGTATAGTTATGTTCAGTTAGCTTCACTTATGTTAGTTAGCTTCAGTTATGTTCAGTTATGTATAGTTATGTTCAGTTAACTTCCCTTATGTTAGTTAGCTTCAGTTAGCTTCAGTTATGTATAGTTATGTTCAGTTAGCTTCCCTTATGTTAGTTAGCTTCAGTTATGTTCCGTTATGTTCAGTTATGTATATTTATGTTCAGTTAGCTTCACTTATGTTAGTTAGCTTCAGTTATGTTCAGTTATGTATAGTTATGTTCAGTTAACTTCCCTTATGTTAGTTAGCTTCAGTTATGTTCAGTTATGTTTAGTTATGTATAGTTATGTTCAGTTAGCTTCACTTATGTTCAGTTAGCTTCAGTTATGTATAGTTATGTTCAGTTATGTATAGTTATGTTCAGTTAGCTTCACTTATGTTTAGTTAGCTTCAGTTATGTTCAGTTATGTATAGTTATGTTCAGTTATGTATAGTTATGTTCAGTTATGGTCAGTTAGCTTCAGTTAGCTTCAGTTATGTTCAGTTAGCATACTGCAGGTGGGGATTAGATAATGGAAGATAAAATTATATTTACACAAACACTGACAATGAGCTGGAAGAGCTAACAGCTAACATCCTGTTGTGAATTATAGCTCCAAATCATAACATGCATTATGCTATAATGAGGTCGTGATGTCACAATGAGCAGCTCTGAGACTGGAGAAGTTTCTAACAGAAGAGTGAAGTCAAACTTTAGGTCAGTTACCATGGTAACTGATTAAAACCATATGCTCTGCACTATATTCACATGATTCATGTTCAGCTGAAGACATGTAATGTTTGTGCCCATGAAATTGAAACTAAATGAAAAAGAATTAAATAACAACACACTGACGTCACGTGTGATGTCACCAGACGCATCGCTAACATGACACGCTAACCCTAACCCTGTAGTCTCATCAGTTATTATTTTATCACTGTATTTCATCGTACTGACTCGGGCAACATACGCTTCCCACCACTGTCAGAATTAGCACAAAGTCATATCTTTAATAATAATAACAATGATAATAATATCTCTAACTCTAGCCATGGTGACTCGTAGTATCGCAACTCCATTGATGATGTCAGAGTTGATCTAACTAACTCAGAACAGAGGTCAGGGTTTGTTAAAGTGGAACGCACCCCGGCCTCAGGTGTGGTCCCCACCCAGAGCAGAGACATGGGCGAGACGTCATGTGATGCCTCGTCAGTGTTGTTGAATCTGTCTGTTCTGTCAGTTGTTACGTGTGTTTCTCTTCCTGTCAGTTGACTCAACAGTACCGCGGACAATGTTTCCGGCTGCAGAGCGTCAGATCTCGGGCTCAGCAGCCGATCAGCTTCTCATGTGACACAAACGTTGGGACGATGAGCTGCAGGATGCTGCACACGACTGTGGGTGAGTCAGTCAGTCCTGTCAGGTGTGTGATGATGTCACTGATGATGTCACTTATGATGACTTGGTCTGATTTTGTTTGTTCAGCAAGTCGAGGACCAATCGTCCAATTCAAACTGTCGGACATTGGAGAGGGCATCATGGAGGTGACGGTGAAGGAGTGGTACGTACTGAGACCCCCAGTTACCCCCTACCTTGATACCCCTAACCCTTAACTAACCCCAGACCCACATTTACCTACTACCTTACTTTAACTACCTTCAGACCCCCACATTTACCTACTACCTTACTTTAACTACCTCCAGACCAACTCAACTGCCCCCAGACCCGGGTCCTGGTCTGCAGGAATAACTTGTTTTGTGTGGCAGGTACGTGAAGGAGGGTGATAAAGTTTCTCAGTTCGACAGCATTTGTGAAGTTCAGAGTGACAAGGCGTCCGTCACCATCACCAGCCGCTATGATGGTGTCATCAGAAGACTCTACTACGATGTGGACGCCACGGCGTTAGTTGGCAAACCGCTGGTCGACATCGAGACCGAGTCAAGTTCAGGTGAGACTTGAATTCGAGTCCTGGTTCTAGTCTGGACCCAGGTTCACTTTGATCCAGACTCACATGTGACTGTTGTGGTTCAGAGGTGATCCAGGAGGAGGATGTGGTGGAGACGCCAGCTATGGCTCGAGAAGAACACACCCACCAGGAGATCAAAGGTCACAAGACCCAGGCCACGCCCGCCGTGAGACGCCTCGCCATGGAGAACAATGTGAGTGTCTCCAGTGTCCAGTCTGTCCTCGGTTTGTTCCCTGTCTGTCCTCAGTCTGTCCCTCGTCTGTAACCTGCTCCTGATTGACTCTGTCCTCAGATAAAGCTCAGTGAGGTGGTGGGGACAGGTAAAGATGGACGGATCCTGAAGGAAGACATCCTGAACTTCTTGGCGAGGCAGACGGGAGCCATCTTGCCTCCGACCCCGATCCAAGAAATCCAGACTCTGGTTCCAGCTCAGGCTGCTGACGCTGCTGCTTTCAGGCCCGCAAGCTCTCCGACCCCTGTCACGGCCCCGCCCACCACGACCAAACCCGTCTTCACCGGGAAGGACGTCACCGAGCCCCTGAAAGGTCAGAGGTCATCTGTGATCTGAACTACACTGATCTACAGGTAAAAATCTTCCAGACTCTTGTCAGAACCTGAACTGTTTTGTGTTCTGCAGGTTTCCACAAGGCGATGATGAAGACGATGACGGCGGCGCTGAAGATTCCTCACTTCGGTTACTGCGACGAGGTCGACCTCAGTCGCCTCGTCGCTCTGAGAGCTGAACTCAGATCTGTGGCTGAAGGTCGAGGGGTCAAACTGAGCTACATGCCGTTCTTCATCAAGGTACCTGAGGTCCAAATCACCTTCATGCTCATTGGTTAATGTCTGCTGCTCACACTGATGCTGCGCTCTCATTGGCTCAGGCTGCTTCCCTCTGTCTCCTCCACTTCCCCATTCTGAATGCTTCAGTGGACGACAGCTGCCAGAACATCACCTACAAGGTAAAGATCGTAAGAACCGGTTTCAGAATCAGAACCGGGTCACATCCAGGACTTGTCCTGTTGAGCAGGATGTGTATGAAGCTCTGTGGCTCCTGGTTGACCTTGTGATGCGGCGGCAGCCATGACGGTTCTGTTTCCTTACCCTCAGGCGTCTCACAACATCGGGCTGGCGATGGACACCATTCAGGGTCTGCTGGTTCCCAACGTGAAGAACGTGCAGCTGCTCAGCGTGTTGGATGTCGCTCTGGAGCTGAACCGTCTGCAGGCGCTGGGGTCAGCTGGTCAACTGGGAACCAGCCACCTGAGCGGAGGAACCTTCACCTTGTCCAACATCGGATCAGTGAGTCCGGCTTCACGACAGCTACACAACGTTCACTGACCTCTGACCCCTGACCTCTGTCTGTTGTTTCCATCAGATTGGGGGGACGTACGCCAAACCAGTGATTCTCCCTCCAGAGGTCGCCATCGGAGCTCTGGGAAAAATCCAGGTGGGTTTTTAAACCTCAGATCGTCCTTGACCTCACTTGAAAAGGTCATAAGGTCAGAGGTTAAAGGAGGATTAACAGGACTTGTGACTTCACTCACACTGAACTAGGTTGTCATGTGGCTCCTTTAACATCACGTTCATGTAGCAGACGTTCTGTGATTAAATATCGCTGCCGCAATGAATTGTGGGTATAATTCTACTTTCCTCTCATAGGAAGCTCCAGTGTACCCGTTGCTAAAGGAGATAGGAAAGGAAGCATTGTAGCTCCGTTTCTAAGCACTTAGAGAATCTGAACATTATCAGGTGCTGCGGAAACACTAACGGGTCAATTAAAGATTTTGGAAACTTCCTCGGCACATTTGACAATTTGAACACAGCAGTTACCATAACAACATGATGTGATGATGTCGCCCGGGTCTTCTTCCTGTCTGTGTCTAGGTCCTCCCTCGGTTCGACGGCGGCGGTCAGGTGGTCCCGGCTCACATCATGAAGGTCAGCTGGTCGGCGGATCATCGCGTCATCGACGGAGCCACCATGTGTCGCTTTTCCAACCTGTGGAGGGGGTACCTGGAGAACCCGGCCAGCATGGTGCTGGACCTGAAGTAGACCGGGGAGGACGGAGACACGCCCACGCCTCCAACTTCCCCCCGCCGCCTTCGCTCCACCTCTCCTGAGGCCTTCACTTCGCTCGCTGTCGTTTCCTTGTTGCCTTTGAGCAAGGTGCATGGTGAGGGGCAGAGGTCAACCTGTCAATCATGTTGTTTCCACGGCAACCAACCCCCTGCAGAGGTTAGAGGTCCTGGATCAATGATCAAATATCAATTCATCTGCAACTACCTTCATAATGGAAACACTAATTAGAAAAATATGTTTTATACTAACAATGTCATGTATTGTTATGATTATTAATAATGAATCATGATTGATCGGGGACTGATGTGCAGAACAGCTGCTGATGGACACGACACATCTGGACAGCAGCTGTGAGCAGCAGCAGCAGCGAACGCACCTCCTGGATGTCTTCAGTGCCCCGGTGGCTGCTGGGTAAAAAGCCCCTGGTGTCGGTTTCTGTTACAAACTGTTAGAACGTTGTTTTCCTGCTGTGTTTGTTTTCAACGTCTACATAAAGTTTGTTTTCTGACATGATGAAATAAAGTTCAACTTTAAAGAAAGAAGTGAAAATTACAAGAATCAAACCAACCTTAAAACCAGGCGTCATGTACAAATGTAAATGATTAAATCTGCAGTAGAAGACGAGTATGAATATGACCCAGAAGAGAGGACGTCATCATGTCAGTTACTGCAAATATGAATCATTTACATCTGATGTCACGTCATGGTGATAAAAATGAGTGACAGGAGTGAGAGCAAACATTCTCACTCCCAAACCTTTTAGTTTAATGTTTTTATTCATATTGAACCTCAGTGATGAATAAATTAACATAAATCACCCTGGTCAAACATGTCGACACCTGAAGCTCAATCTGGACCCGGATGCTTCTCGTCACCATGGAGACGACCAGATGTTCTGCTGATTCATCATTCTGAGAAGGCGACGCAGGTTCTTGGCGTCTCACGTCTGGACGACAACTCCCAGAATGCTGCAGGTTGGTTGGTTTTCCTCCTCTTTTCCACTGAGGTCAATGAGCAGTAGAGAGGAAGGACATTTCGACCTCACCCCACAATGCATGCTGGCTAGAAATGTCACAACATGAAAACCACCTGTTCTGAACCACCAGACGCCAGAGATGTGCTCTGATTAGATGAAGGCTTCACTGACATGACGTCTCAGGTTCACACGTTATAAGATAAACCTTTATTCGTCATCACTTCAGTTTTCATTTTCATACACCTCCACCCCTCAACCTGTGTTCATACACCTCCGTCCCTCACCCTGTTGATACACATCCACCCCTCAACCTGTATGTGTTCATAAACAGCGTAACAGCGTTTTTTTTCTTTAAGAAATATGTAAACATATGAACATGTAAATATATCAACATATAAGAGATGTGTGTTTATGATCACATGATGTAGACTGTGACCTCACAGTCACGTGACTGTCAGTGGGGTCATGTGACCTGGAGCATAAAATTAGCAGCAATGGGTCTGAGGTCAGGTTTCAGAGGAGACGCATAATGGACGACAACGACTTCTGTTGTGCCACATAATACTACAGTACTACTGTGGTCCCACGAGGTGAGTACTGTCACACTACAGTACTACTGTGGTCCTACAAAGTGAGTACTGTCACTGCTAATAATACTACTACACTAGTTTTAGTTTTGTAAATTTTTATCTAACATTTATTCATGATTTAAATCTTTAAAAATACAAAAAAAAATGATGTATTGTGATTGTAAGTTTTTAAACTTATAATGTAAAATAAAATGGAACATTTTGATTAATCATCAATAATCCATAACAACAGGATGGTCAGAGTTCATCTCACCTGACCACTGGTACACTGTGACATCATCATGGTGGGCGTGGCTGTGGGCAGCTCGGTCAGCTCCATTAAAGCTCTGTGGGAGACAAGGATCAGGAAGAACAAGGAGGAGAGGAGGAGCCATGATCGGGGGGGCGGGGCCAGTGGAAGGTCAGACTCCGCCCACTCACCTGAAAGTTATGATTTTAACTCCTGGTGGTGGAATCAGAGAACAACACCCTCATCACGATCGCTGACTGTACATAAAGAAGATCACTGACTGTATATAAAGACGATCACTGACTGTATATAAAGACGATCAGCGACTGTATATAAAGACGATCAGCGACTGTATATAAAAATGATCACTGACTGTATATAAAGATGATCACTGACTGTATATAAAAATGATCACTGACTGTATATAAAGACGATCACTGACTGTATATAAAAATGATCACTGACTGTATATAAAGATGATCACTGACTGTATATAAAAATGATCACTGACTGTATATAAAGACGATCACTGACTGTATATAAAAATGATCACTGACTGTATATAAAGACGGTCAGCGACTGTATATAAAGACGATGTGTGTTCGTAGATGACGGTTCTGGTTCTGTGGTCTGGTCCTCGTCCATGTTTGGTCTCTGTGGTCTAGATTGTGTGTCGGTGTTTGGGAGGACCGGGCGGTTCTGGCTCGACTCAAACAGAAGCTGCAGATGGAAGACGGACGACTGATCCTCCGGATCGAACACGAGGAGTGGAAGGTGCTGACAGAGAAGATTATGGATATACTCGTTCTGGTCCCAGGAACACCATGTCTCATGAGATTCTCATAATTCTTCTTTTTCTAGTCTTTGCCGGGCTGTCTGGTCCAGCTCAGTCAGGTCCAGGAGTGGCAGATCCACCGGACCGGACTGCAGAAGATCCCTCACTTCATCTCAAGTTTCCAGAACCTTTTGGTTCTTGATTTGTCCCGCAATGGGATCAATGAGATCCCCAAACAGATCGGTCAGTACGCCCCCTACAGGTTCCCTCCTTACGCCTGAAGCTGACAGTACCGTTCAGACTCTGTGTCTTCTCCTGTCCTGGTTCTGGTCTCAGGGAAGGTGACCCGGCTCAGAGAACTGCTGCTGAGCTACAACAGAGTCCAGTTTGTTCCTGAAGAGCTGAGCTCGTGTGAGAATCTGGAGAGACTGGAGCTGGCCATGAACCGAGACCTGGACCACCTTCCAGACCAGGTACACACCAAAAATTTAACCAGCTTCAGGTATAAATCGATATCGCAGCTTTCAGGCCCCAAGATATAAACCAGATCCAAACCAAAATCTAAACCAGTTCCTATATGAACACAAACTGGAACCAGCCCAAAGTCATTCAGAGGTTTGAACCTGAGTAGTGTTCAGACCAGCTGTGGACCCAGACCCTCCTCTGGACAGTGACTGCAGACTGACCTGCGGTCTGTTCTGTCTGTTCTGTTCTGTCTGTTCTGTCGTCTGTAGTTCAGGAACCTGAAGAAGCTGCAGCACCTGGATCTGTCCATGAACCACTTCACCTCCCTGCCGGACTGCGTTGTGGGGCTGCCGGCGCTCGAGTGGCTCGATATGGGCGGAAACCGACTGCAGCACTTACCTGAAGACATACACAGGTGGGTGACATCATCTGAGCCCCGCCCCTTTAGACAGCAGCCAATGAACAGTGAGTGATGTCTGTCTCCAGGATGGAGAAGCTTCACACTCTGTGGCTGCAGAGGAACAAGCTCGAGAAACTCCCTGAAAACATCAGCAGGATGTCCAGTCTGGACACTCTGGTCCTCAGCAGCAACCGGCTGAGAGACATCCCCCCTCTGATGGATGACATGTCCCGCCTCAGGTCTGTCCTCACAAACACACAAACATGTCCCGCCTCAGGACGTCTCATCGGACCTGTGTCTTTGTTGGAGCAGGTTCGTGAACTTCAGGGACAACCCTCTGACTCTGGACGTGACGCTGCCCAGCAGGAAGACAAAGGCAGAGGACGATGAAGACGATGATGAAGATGACAGAGAGATGTTTGGACGAGAGTTCATGAAGATTTATATCCAGGAGGCGAGAAAGAGGTCTTACGCTGTTGTCAACATGCACTGCGTCAACCGTGAGTTCAACACACACACACGCACGCACGCACGCACGCACACACCAACACACACACACACACACACACACACACACACACACACAGTACTAATATAATCAATAACATAATCAATAACAATTGAAATACGTATTGATTACACTAAAATGAATTTTTCATGTTTAATAAAATCATAATAATAATACAAATTAAGAAGTTACTGAATGTTTCTTCTGTTTCAGACGAATGTTTGGGCTGAAACTAAGAGTTCCTTCTTCTGCTGCGTGATGAGAGCTGAAAGACTCAACTCTGCTACACACACAGTTTCACTTCATCAAACACAAACATGTTTGTTTCGTTTCTGTGTCGAACATTTTCATTTTCTCTTTGTTTGAAAAATGACAGAAAACAATAAAAATGTTTCAAGTTGACGTCTTCAGATGATCTCTAATTACAGGGGGCGGGGCCGCGTCAGGGGCTGCAGTCAGGGGGCGGGGCCGCGGTCAGGGGCTGTAGTCAGGGGGCGGGGTCGCGGTCAGGGGCCGCGTCGGGGCCTGCAGTCAGGGGGCGGGGCCGTGGTCAGGGGCTGTAGTCAGGGGCCGCGTCAGGGGCTGCAGTCAGGGGGCGGGGCCGCGGTCAGGGGCTGTAGTCAGGGGGTGCAGTCAGGGGGGCGGGGCCGCGGTCAGGGGCTGTAGTCAGGGGCCGTGTCAGGGGCTGCAGTCAGGGGGCGGGGCCGCAGTCAGGGACTGTAGTCAGTGCCGCGTCAGGGGCTGCAGTCAGGGGGCGGGGGCACGGTCAGGGGCTGTAGTCAGGGGCCGCGTCAAGGGCTGCAGTCAGGGGCCGGGGGCGCGGTCAGGGGCTGTAGTCAGGGGGCGGGGCCGCAGTCAGGTGCTGTAGTCAGGGGGCGGGGGCGCGGTCAGGTGCTGTAGTCAGGGGCTGCAGTCAGGGGGTGGGGTCGCAGTCAGGGGGCGGGGGCGCGTTCAGGGGCTGCAGTCAGGGGGCAGGGGCATGGTCAGGGGCTGCAGTCAGGGGGCGGGGTTGCGGTCAGTAAGACGTTCTCCAACGTGACACTAGCGTCGACGTATCGACTCAGTCGTCCTCTGAAGCCTCTAGTGGACAGGAAGTGAACTCTCCCGCTGTCGATGAGGAGTTTACAGAGTCGTCCCACCGTCTGTCGCTCATCTGGCGACAGAAACCTGACAGACACAAACGTTCACATGCATCTGTCACTAGATTCTTTACACAGATCTGCTCTCTGATATGAATATGACTAAGAAGAGAGGACGTCATCATGTCAGTTACTGTAAATATGAATCATTTACATCTGATGTCACACGTCATGGTGATAAAAATGAGGGACAGGAGTGAGAGCAAACATTCTCACTCCCAAACTTTTTAGATGAATGTCTTTATTCATATTGAATCTCAGTGATGAATAAATTAACAGGGCTGATTGCATGGCTGATGTGAAAAATATTTACCCGTCCACGGCATCCGGCTCCTCCGCCACTTCATGCTCTTCGTCGTCTCCTCCTTGGTTGGTCACATCCTGCGGTGGGCGGTCCTGACGGGTCGGTCTCAGTCCACATGTGGCCCAGCTGGACATTCGACAGAAAGCTGAGAACTCAGTCGGTCCGAGTCCTAGCTGCAGGAAGAACCGCTGACCCACGTAGTGATGCCACTCACAGCGATGGTGACAGCACAGCGCCACCGCCAGGCCGAGGACGGGACCAGAGACCGGACCGTGGTCAGAACCTGCTCCTGGATCATTAGAGACAGAGCCTGAGTCTGGATCGGGTTCGGCAGCTGGTTCTGAGGTTTTGAGGCGTTTTGGTGGCGGTGCCGTCTCCGCTCTGTGTCCTGGTGTGTCCAACAAGCAGCGCAGAGCCAGATCTGAGGACAGAGGTCAGTTAGAGTCGACTCAGAACCACATGGGACCAGAACTGTCAGATCAGGTCTCAGAGAGTGAAGCAGACTTCTCACCTGTTGCTGCTCCACACAGGTGTTTCCCGATTCCCACTAACGGCAGTTTCTTCTTCCTGATCAGAGGAACTTTACCTGAAACATCAGATCAGATCAGAGGAGATGAACCATGAACAAAAGAGATCTGAACCTTCAGGGCCTCCAGATGTGGGTCTTACTTAGATCCAGATGCTGAATATCGACCTGTAGCCTCTCAAACTGAGCTCCAGTATCCTGATGTTTCCCGTCCACCTGCAGCACAACATAGACCAGGGCAGTTAGAGTGAGTCTGGACTCAGGGGGTTTGGACTCAGGGTTAGGTAGTGGGGGGATGGACTTAGGGGGTCTGGATTCAGGGGGCTGGACTCAGGGGGGCTGGACTCAGGGGGTCTAAAGTCTGGAAGATAAACTTGTAAGGTGTCTTCGTGCCTTGAAGCGGGTGCTGCAGCGCTCCACCAACAGCAGCTGCAGGTCTTCGCTGGTCTTCAGGGGGTCCCGGTCCTTCAGGGCTTCGTGGATCCAGTGGGACAGTTTCCCTCGACCGGCCCCAAACTCCACGAAGCAGCGTCCCCCTCCCAGCAGCCCCAGCTCCTCCAGGTGACCTACAATAGAAGACTGGACACACCTGACTGGTTAGACAGGACCAGGACCAGATCTGCCTCCTCAAGGGGCGCGTGGCCTCCAAAGATCTGTCACAGACTCATCACCTGTAGGTCTCATGTGGTCTCAAGTGGTCTCAAGTGGTCTCATGTGGACTGATAATTTATGGACTGTGTTTTTTTTCTCTCCTCAGACATTAATCTGTGATTTTAAACTCAGATTACAGAATATTTGTGTTGAGGTGGATTGTGTACCTGTTGTTTCAGGTGTTTGTGGGCAGAGCCTCCGTTCTGCGGGTTGTTCAGCTCCTCCTCGACGACGGGGTGAGACAGAACTCTGTCGTCCACGTCGCAATGCAGATCTACACCAATCAACACAGTCTTTTCACCTGGCAGGTGTCATGTGACCTCAGTCATGTGACCTCAAGCGTGTGACCTCAGTCAGTGACCTCAGTCGTGTGACCTCAGTCAGTGACCTCAGACGTGTGACCTCAGTCAGTGACCTCAGGCGTGTGACCTCAGTCGTGTGACCTCAGTCGTGTGACCTCAGTGGTGAGTGTAAATTACAACATTAGACTTGTGTCACATGTTCACACTGAACTTCAAAATGTTCCATCAAAATATATCATCATCATCACCATTATTATTATAATTAATATTATTATTAGAAGACTTTTAGCTTCAAAAACCTGCCGAGAGGAGGAAGAAGAGGAGGAAGAGGAAGAGGAAGACGAAGGAGGAGGAAGACAAAGAGGAAAGGGAGGAGGAAGAGGAGGAGAACCAGCATCTCACCTCCGGTTGCTGTCCTCAGTTTGTCCAGCAGGGACTGTAGCTCCGCCCTGCTTCGCTCACACAGACTCACCTGAAACAGCAGCATTAGCGTTAGCATTTGAAGGATAAACCACCTTGTTTCAAGGGGTCTTTAGCATTAGCATGGTTCGGTGAAGAGGTGACATCACCTGCGGCAGAGGCTCATCTCCATCAGCTGATCCAGCGTTTATGTTCTCAACATAATAAACCTGAAGAAAATTCCACACACAGACGTTAGAGACCTTTGACCTATGACCTTTGTCCAATGAACACAATGAATGAGTTAAGTCTCACTGGTTTGTCTTTTTCTCTGGAGTTACACTTCTTTAGGTGCTTCTCCAGTTTGTCTTCACTCACTGTGCTGCAGGGAACAACACACACACACCGATAAATAACCTGATTTAACACACTGATCAATAGCCTGATCAATAACATGATTAATACATGATCAATAACCTGATTAATAACCTGATCAATAACCTGATTAATACACCGATCAATAACCAGATCAATAACCCGATTAATACACTGATCAATAACCTGATTAATAACCTGTAATACACCAATCAAAAATCTGATTAATAACCTGATTTAAACACTGATCAATAATCGGATTAATACACTGATCAATGATCTGATCAATAACCTGATTAATAACCTGTAATACACCAATCAAAAATCTGATCAATAACCCGATTAATACATTGATCAATGATCTGATCAATAACCTGATTTATACACTGATCAATAATCTGATTTAAACACTGATCAATAATCTGATTAATACACAGAACAATAACCTGATTTATACACTGATCAATAATCTGATTAATACACTGATCAATAACCTGATTAATACAAAGATCAATAATCTGATTAATACAAAGATCAATAATCTGATTAATACACTGATCAATAATCTGATCAATAATCTGATTCATACACTGATCAATAATCTGATTAATAATATGCTCAGTAGCCTGATGATTGTAGATATTGATCAGTGATCTGATGAATGAAGATATTGATCAGTGACTGACTGTTTGGGATCCAGAGGACAAACGATTCTGCTGCTGCTTCTCTCCTGGAAACAGGAAACAGGGGATTCATGACATCACAGCTCACGTTCAGAAACATGTCAGTTCTACTGACTGTCAGTTCTGTGTCAGTCCTGACACAATCAGCTGGTCAAACAGGTGTAACGGTCGATGTCAGGGTTCGAATTGTCAAATCTGTTAGGAAGTTTCCTGAATCTTGATGTGACCTGTGTTTCCTCATCACCTGATGATGTTCAGATTCTCTAAGTGCTTAGTAAAGGAGCTTCAATGTTTCCTTTCCTATCTCAGGACACAATGGAGCTTCCTTTGAGAGGAAAGGAGAAACAGACCCACAATTCATTGCGCGGCGATATTTAACGTGACGTGCCATGAACGAACGTTAACAATTCAATCTGAAGAAGAATATGAATATGACCCAGAAGAGACGTCATCATGTGTCCTTCATCTGTTGGTGTGTAGCTTTAAGCTAATTATTTGTTTACAGCTGAATCACGTGACCCCCGATTATTAATATTCACGCGTTTCAGCGCCCCCTGCCGGCGGAGGACGGAGCTGAAACGAGCTCTTGCACGTGTCCGTGAACCCACCATGGTCGCGTGCTCGCCACAGAACCTCCTTCCTCTTCCCACGATCATTTTACAGAATCTCTTCTTCTTCTCCACGAAGAAGCCGCACGAGCCGGACGCGGGCGCCGCCATGTTGGAAGACACGGAAGCGGCTGACCCTCCGTGCTGCATTCAGGTGCTCCCCGAACTGTAGGAAACAACTTCTTCTTGTATCGGTTTTTAATGGCGGTTAGTAAACCCCCTGTAGATACATTAGCACCACCTCGTGGATCAGAATGGTCTCAGATTGCACTCGAACCACAGACTAGATATAAAAGGGTTTTTACAGTTAGTTTCGAAACGATGCAGATTTTTCCTCAGCTGCCTTGAACGCCCCTCTCGCTTCTGATTGGCCATGCTCGCTCTCAGCTGCTCACTCCTCCTCTCTTATTGGCCGCCTCGTCTGTCAATCATCGCGTATTCCCGCCTCTGGTCAGAGCTGGGCGGGGTCGGTGTGAGCGTCCCGCTGACGTCACCAGAGACCGTCCATGCCATGATGGCGGCGGCGGAGCGGCGCGGCGGTCCCGGTTCTTCCCCCGGCGCTTCCTCCGGGCCCGCGGCGGACTACTCGCTGCTGGTGGTGGTGGGAGCGCTGCGGCCCGCCGGACTGCTGGAGCGGCTTCTGCGGCAGATCGACTCAGGTAAGTTGTGGTGAAGGGAACCGGCACCGGAGCCGCAGGACCGGGTCCACAGGGCGAGAAGTCCGCGGGGCCTTTCATAATAAAACCCGTGAGCAGCAGCTGATGGTCCCCAACCGTTTCCCCCCGGGGTTTAACGCCCAATGTCCGGGGTCACGGACCTCCGTCAAACACCGTTAAAACTCGTCAAAACTCTTTGAATCTCCACCTTACAACACTTCCTGTGATGAACCGATCGGAGCCGCTCCTCGGTCACTAGTTTACTCTTTCCGAGCAGTGGCTCGGTTTAGTCCGGTCCAGTCGTCGGTGCTGGTGCCTTCACTCGGTCCGGGTCCGGACCCGCCGTGTGTCCGTGTTGTAACGGAATCAAATCTACAATGTTCATGTTTGACCGGTTTGACCTTTATTGTGAAAGTCCGTTTTATTTTGTGTTGTAAAGGTAAATTACCTTCCGGTCACCAGGAACCTGAATAAACAAATATAAATGATCATTAGTTATCAGTTTGTTCACGGTGTCACCGGATCTGGTGGATCTGATGGTTCTGATGGATCTGATGACTCACTTGATTTAATATTTTATCCGCATGATGAATCTTTAATTTAATTTTGTCAATAATTTAATTTAATAATTGTTGAGGGCAGACGTCAATGTGACGTTTACCGAGGGTTATGTGTGTGTGTGTGTGTGTGTGTGTGTGTGTGTGTGTGTGTGTGTGTGTGTGTGTGTGTGTGTGCGTGCGTGCGTGCGTGTGTTGCAGGTGTGCGGTGTTGGTCTGTAGATCTGGACATGTCAGTTCTGGATCAGCAGCTGAAACTCTTCGTGTCGAGACATTCGGCCTTTCTGTCAGAAGACGTGAGAGGTGAGAACCACTGACATTACCACTGACATTACAACTGATATCACTGACATCACCACTGACTGACTTCCCCACTGACATCACCACTGACATCACCACTGCCTGACAGCACTGACTGACACCACTGAAATCACCATTTACATCACTGACATCAGTGTATAGACATGTGATCTACAGACAGTTAATGTGGATTATTTACATCTGATGTGTGTGTGTGTGTGTGTGTGTGTGTGTGTGTGTGTGTGTGTGTGTGTGTGTGATGTAAACTCATAAACACAGTCAGCTGAGACTCTGCTGATCAGCCTGAGGACACACACACTTAACACACTATACTTGTGAGGACTCTTGACACAACACACTCACTAACCCTGACCCGAGTCTGTTTATGACCCGAACATGGTTCTGACCTGATTGATAAAGAGGAGAACAGAACTATTGTCATGGTAACCACATGAGGAGCAGATGTTCCAGCTGTTTGTCGTGGAGATGTTAAAACTTTTACTGTCGTCAGGAAACTGATCCAGTTCATCCATCAACCGTCTGATCGTCTGTCGCTCATCTGGACCCAGATGTGGACAACGGTCAGACGGTGACCTCTGGACACGACCTCTGGACACGACATCTTTTCGCTGTGATCTGTGTGGTTGATGTTTTCATAGACTAAATGATATTAAGGATGAACTGGTCCGTGGTGTGGTGTTGTGTCTCGTCAGGTCAGCGGACTCTTCAGCACCGCGGAGACGTACTGGACACTCAGGTTGTGGTGAATCCAGTTCATGACTTCGTCTGTGCAGAGGTGAGAACACACCAGCCCCTCTGAGTCTGTTCTGAGTTCTCCTCTGTGAGCTGAACCATGTCGTTCTGGTTCCAGGTGCGGCGGCTCATCTGTGGTTCTTCTCGACACAAGCTGTTGGTTCTGGCAGGTCGGTGTGTGGAGGAGAGTGGAGACATTGTGTTGCAGAGCGGCTGCTTCTCGCTCAAACACTTCCTCCACATATTTGCAGATGAGGAGGTAAGAACCTTTCAGCCCGTTGGTCTGTTTCAGGCAGGGAGGAATTTGATTTGCACATGTTTATCTGTGATGTGTTAAAGGGATAGTTCGGTGTTGTGGGGTTGTATGAGTTACTTATGTATAGTTAATATGTTTCCTTATGGAGATGTGATCAGCGATGTAATTTTGCGGAGTTTGGAGGAGAAGTGGAAGTAGTGGAAGTCTGAGTCCCACTGTGTCAGAAGAGACCACCCAGAAACCTAGAAAACCTATTTTTTCACCACATTTTTAAACCTTACCTAAAATAAAGTATCTGTTCAATTATACGATAAAGGACGTATTTTTTTCACTGCTTTAGTTTTCCGCCAGACAACTATGCAAAAATAACTCATACAACCCCACTTCAAAATCACTGAACTATCCCTTTAAATGGTTAGAGTCTCATTGCTTAGTGGACGATGCTCTGGACCTACTGACCTTCTGGGCCTCCTGGCCCTCTGGACCTCATGACCCTCTGGACCTACTGACCCTCTGGGCTTCCTGGCCCTCTGCACCTCCTGACCCTCTGCACCTACTGACCCTCTGCACCTACTGACCCTCTGGACCTCCGACCCTCTGGGCCTCCTGACCCTCTGGGCCTACTGGTCCTCTGGGCCTCCTGGTCCTCTCGGCCTCCTGGTCCCACCGTCACAGGGACTGACGACTGGGTTTAGTAATAAAAAGATCTTGTTTCAGTTGATATTGTTTGTTTGTGTTGTGACAGGTCGGGGCGTCATTGAGCTCTGCAGACCCGGTGGTGAAAGCCAGCCTCACCCTCAGCTGTCCGGACTACGGCCTTTGGAAGAACTCTCTGTTGGAGAAACACAACCTTCAAGACTTCATCAAGATCCAGATCAACCCTCCCTGCGTCCTCCCAGAGATGGAGGGTCTGCAAGAGTTCACTGAGTACCTCTCTGAGTCGTTGGAGTCTGAGTCGCCCTTCGACCTCCTGGAGCCGCCAAGCACCGTGGGGTTCCTGAAGCTCTCTCGACCCTGCTGCTACATTTTCCCCGGTGGGAGGGGGGACTCTGCCTTCTTTGCTGTCAATGGATTTAACGTTCTGGTCAACGGCGGTTCCGACCCCCGCTCCTGCTTCTGGAAACTGATTCGACACCTGGACAGAGTCGACTCTGTGCTCCTTACCCACATCGGTGTGGACAATCTTCCCGGGCTAAACAGTCTTCTGCTGAGGAAAGTAGCCGAGCTGGAAGACGAGTCGTCTGGATCTCGGACCGAAGAGAACTGGATGAAAAACCTCATCTCTCCGGAGATCGGCGTGGTTTTCCTCAATATTCCTGACAGGTTGAAGTCCGTTCAGGAGGATCCCAGTGAGCTGCGGAGTTGCGACCAAGTGGCGCTCACTCTTCAGTATTTACAAAGAATGGCAATCAAACCTGAACCTCTCAGCCGGGGCAGCGGACCCATTATTGAACCGGTTATCTTGTTCCAAAAGATGGGAGTGGGCCGTCTGGAGCTGTACACGCTAAATCCAGTCAACGGAAGCAAAGAACTAGAAGCTTTAATTCAGATTTGGCCAAACGATGGATCGAATGTAAAGAGCTCAAACCTTCCGCTGCCGTGCCTTGTGTCCATCTGTGCGCTGCTGGTCTGGCATCCGTCCAGCCCTCAGGAGAAGATCATCCGAGTCCTCTTCCCAGGGTGCACGCCTCAGACCAAAATTCTGGATGGACTTGAAAAACTCAAACATCTAGATTTCCTCAAACACTCGTCAGTGTGTTTGAAAGATCTAGAAACATCCAAAGGTGAGAAACAACCAAAAAGAGCAGAGAGCCGGGAAAGCCTTAAGTCCAGTTCCAGACCCAGTAGTGCCTTTCAGAAAGACAAGCTTGGACGAGTGGATGTCAGAAAACAGGAGGTCAAAACGAAGCCGAAGGCAGCGGGTGACACGTCTCACAGAGACGGGACAGACGGGGAAGACAAGTCTAAATCAAAGGATGGAGACGTTAAATCAAAGCCACCGAAACCCGCTGAAAAACTTGCTCCAAAGAAAGATTTGTTAAAAGAAGAGAAAAGGGAAGTGAAAAAGAAAGATGAGAAGGTTCCTGCTGCGGTTTCAAACAAGGAAGAGAGTGTAGAGAAGAGGAAGGAAGCTGTAAGGAAGGAGACTACAAAACCAAAGAAAGACACTAAACCTGAGCCGAAAGTAAAGACGGAGGAGAATAAAACAACAAAACCAGCCGGTAAAGAGGTGAAGAAAACATCTGCACCAGGCGCTGACCTGAAGAAGACTCTGGGCCGGAGTGGGACTCTGAAGAAGAACAAAGTGTCGAAAGGTCGTCCAGATCCAAATGAGCAGGAAAACCAGAAAGAGGCCGATGGGGTCAAGGTGTCAAAGACTCAGGACATAACATCTGAATTTGGAAACAGGGGTCAAAAGGTCATGAATTCTGATGGAGCAAAGGCGAACCAGACCTCGACAGAACAGAGTCCTGAAATGGTCCGATGTGCCCAAGTGGACCAAACACCCACAAGTGATCTCAGTGTTAACTTTGATCTCACTCTGACCTCTGAACCGCCAGTCACCGGTTTAGAGAACACCGGACCAGACCAGGAGAGAACTCTGGAGCTGCTCTCTCAGGACGGAGACCTCAGAGGATCCTGTAGGACCGCAGACTCCACATCCTCTCAGGATAAACAGTCTGGCCTTCTGACTCTGACCTCCGTGTCCGCTGAGGTCAGCTCGCCTCACGCTACAGAAGTTGATGAAGAGCAAGTGGTGCCACCTTCTGCAAAGTCTCCTAAAGGATCCATGGGAGACAGAGTGAACTCCAACAGAGCGCTGTGGTCATCCCCTAATGAGTGTTGTGGAAATGGATTGGAAGAAGAACTCACCTCAGATGTTCCCCATGATGTTGATCTGTGTCTGGTGTCGCCATGTGAGTTCCAACACCCCAAGACCCCAGAGAACCATCAGCACGTTGCTTCTGGCATCTCACCTGACAAGTCGGACAACAACAACAACTCTCAGGATCCAGACGGCAGCGAACGTCCTTCAGCCGACAGCCAGGAAACTCCGCCTACAACAGTGAGCGCCTCTTTGCCAACGGCCACAGATCCTGACGTTCCCCAGTTGTCAGAGGACAGTCCCTCCACCACCGCAGACGTTGACTCTGACAACGACTCCAGTGGCCTCTTTTCATCCAGTCAAGATCTCACTCTGCAGTTGGGGCAGCGGTCCTCCCATGACCCGCCACCTTCCCCAGTCAAGGATCTGCCCCCACTACCGCCCCAGCCGGGAGCCTGCATGGCCGACGCAGAGGCTGAGGGACCGGGCAAGAGTCTGAAGAGTTCAAATGCCAAGAGCAAGAAACCAACAGGTCCGATGCAGAAGGTAAACTCTGGAAGTTCCACGGCCCAGAACGGAAAGTTCAAGGCGGGCAGTTCCACGGGTTCACTGAAGATGACGTCCAGCCTCGACACCAAGCCCTCGTCCAGAAACTCACTTGGTGGATCCAGAATTGGAAACTCAAGACAAGCATCCTCAGGTAGGCAACGCCTGAAACACTCGATCTTCTGTAACGTGAGTCTGGTCCAAACCAAACCCTCAACAGGGTCCCAGATAAATTTACACTCCTGAGTCATTCCAATCATATTTAGCAACAAATATTAATACAAATGTTCCTGTCCTGATCTTCAAAGGCTGCAGAAACATGGACGTGTTGTGACCCTCAGGTGTCAGTTTGAACACTTGTTATATTTATGTCCAGCCTCCAGAGTCACGGGTTCTGCGGTCTACGTGGATCTGGCCTACCTGCCGTCCAGCGCCGCCGCCTCAACCGTGGACGTGGACTTCTTCAGACGCATCCGTTCCTCGTATTACATCGTGAGCGGAGACGATCCAGTGAAAGACGAGTCGATGAGGAGCATCCTGGACTCGCTGCTGGAGGGGAAAAGCAGCTGGCCCGACGTCCAGGTCTGAGAAAATGCTGAGTCATGGTTCTCGGCCACCTTCATGACCTTTGCTCTAACTGGTCTGATTCTGTCCCCCTTCCTCAGGTGACTCTGATCCCGACTTTTGATTCGCTGGTGATGCACGAGTGGTACCAGGAGACCCACGACAGGCAGAAGGAGCTGTCAATCACTGTGCTGGGCAGCAACAGCACCGTGGCCATGCAGGAGGAGACCTTTCCCGCCTGCAAGGTTGAGTTCTGAGCCCCGCCCACCCAGGGCTCTGAACAGGAGGAGAACGAGTCTTTTAATGTTGCCATAGCTACAGCCAGACCAAACCACGCAGTCGGGCACGGTTACAGTTAGACGTCACCGTATAGTTCGTCACTTCCTGTCACTTCTTGTCACTTCCTGCTCTGCTGGGTCAAGACCTTTAGCTCACCTGCTAACAGATATTAGCATGTTAGCAGGTTAGCAAACCTGAACCCTGAATCCAGTTACATTGGCTAAATCCCAGTATTTAATTTACCGGATCAAAATAACATTTTAATATTAACACTAAGATTCACTGAGACGAATCACTGGTGCGTTCAATGCTTTTAGTTTTTTACAGTTCTCTAGTGATCAGGAGACTTCAGGATTTTTATAACGTCACTTTTAATCCCACAGTTATTAAACCATCCTCACATCCTGACCTCTGACCCTGTTCTCGTGTTTACATTGTCTCTTCTGTCGTCAGAATGTCATGTGATCTGTCTCATAATTATGACATCATAGCCTGTTATTCATCATCCTGGATTGATCTTGTATTTACAGAATCAATTTGATTCACAGTTAAACATCTTTATCCTCTGTCTCCATGTTTGTCTCATCGTCTCAATTTACAGGATATATATATTTTATATATATATATATATATTTTATATATATATACATAAATCAATAAAGATGATCTCATTTTTACTGTATTTGAGCGGGCCGTCGAAGACAAAAAGGAAATATATATTTTTCCTAATGTTGACCTTTATAAATATGATTCTTATCAGAAAACCGTTAACAGTTCATTCCACTGGGGGCGGCGCTTCTGTGATCGGTCCCAACACACGTTGAGATGGATGCTTGTGTGCGTCTGTGCATGTGTGTGCGTGTTTCATCACGTGTTTCATCATCAGTTTAATGTAATGACATCAAGTCTGCGTACTACATTACCCATGAGTCTCAGCTGTTCATACTCTGAACTCTGATGGGACGGTTCTTACTCACAACCTGTTGGAGGAAAATCAATATATCAATTATCAGAATCTGTTCAGAGCATCTCATCATCATTGTCATGATTATTATCATTATATTTTATTCTTGATTTTGTTTTTGTTATTTTTGTGAGTTTTGTGTTTTTGGTCTCAAACGTAGAATCGACTGAAATTCAACTTCCTGATTCCAACTGAAAGAACAAAATCCAAACATTTCAAATTTTATTTATTTATTTATCTTTCTTTCTTTTTTTCCTTTTTAAATTCACGTCTCGTCTTCGATCGACAATATCAGAACCATCAGATCTTGTTGGACGATGTTTTTATTAAAGCATTTGAGCTGCAAAGTTCAAATATTTCATGTTTTTTAAATGACATGATTTACAGACAAAAAACATATTTTCAAAGATTAAATCAAAAATCTGACTGTGACTTTAATTGTCAGGTGGTTTTAAAATCTCAAAAATGTTTTATCAGAAAAATATAAATTTCCTGTTCCTCATTAAAAAGCCTAAATGTTTTTCACTTGATTTTGAATTTACAACTTTTCTGTGCGAGTGACATATCAGGAGTTTAACTCTGACAATATCTCAACATATGTTTGTTCCATCACTGAAATGACCACACACACAGACACACACAAACACACACTTGTGTATTCAAGCTCTAGTTTTACAGGTTGTGTCAAAATAAAAATTTTCCTCGATCACTTACCTGTTTTATTATGACTTTGTTATTAGTTATTGGTGGTGTTCTTCTGAGTCACACTGCCATCTGATGGAATCTCAGCACAAACACGTCAATCAGATTAAAATCAGATTATAGTTCTGATGCTGGAGTCCCTTGTTCTTCACTTCTTCCCTCCCGTGTTTCCTCCTCTCTTGCCCCCCCCCCCCCCCCCCCCCCCCCCCGTGGGCGGGGCTTGTCTCTCCTCCGGGATGCGGATCGGATCAGATGATCGGACTGTAGCGGACTGACAGGCGGTCAGAGATGGAGTGAGTAGACATTTTTATTTCTTCTTCTCTTTCACATCTTTTCTTGGTGTTTTTTTGTATGTCGTCATCGGCGTCCTGTCCGCGCTGTCGTCACTGCGACATCAGTCCGTCAAACCGCTGAGTCAGCGGAGCTGCGCGCGTGTCTGTGTGAGTGTGAGTGTGTCAGTGTGTGTGCGTGCATGCGTGTGTGTCAGTGCGTGTGTGTGTCAGTGCGTGTGAGTGTGTGTGTTTGTGTGTGTGTGAGTTTGTGAGTTTGTGTGTGTGTGTGTGTGAGTGTGTGTGTGTGTGTGTGTGTGTGTTTGTGTGTGTGTGTGTGTGTGTCAGTGAGTGAGTTTGTGTGTGTGTGTGTGTGTGTGTGTGTGTGTGTGTGTCTGTGTGTGTGCGAGTGTGTGTGTGCGAGTCTGTGTTTGTGTGTGTTAGTGTGTGAGAGCCTTTGCCCAGTAACACACTCTTTGCACTGCTTCAGGAAGTAAACCGGATAAACCAGATCCTCATCAATAATTAATAATTACATATTGATCAGTTTTTCTGGAGGATCTCATTTGTGATCAACATATCTGCCGGGAAGGATAAGTTTTGTGTTACACGACTTCCGGTGTGTCTCTTCAAAATAAAAGCACGAAGCTGAAAAGACTTAAAGGGGCAGTACATGATTTTAATCCTTCGGGTGGAGACAGGTTCACACACTGTGTTGTTGTTATTGTGTGTGTGTGTGTGTGTGTGTGTGTGTGTGTGTGTACCATGTTCTCTGATGTTCAGTCTGTCTCCATAGAGACGACAGCAGATTTGTGCAGAGAATAAAGTTTGACCGATTAACATCATTATCATCCTCATCTCTCTTTCTCTCTCTCTCTCTCTCTCTCTCTCTCTCTCTCTCAGGGCGAGTCAGACTCTCTGTCAGAAGGATCCACTGCAGCTGATGACAGTGAGTCACGTCACACATACAGACACACACTAAAACACAGACACATACACACACACACACACAAACTCACACACACAGACATACACACACATAGACACACACACACACACACACACACACACAGACACACACACAGACATACACACACAGACAGACACACACACACACACACACACACACACAGACATACACACACACAGACAACCTCAGAGATGAAATTTGTTGAATCTGTCTCTGATTCTATTATCTACCACGATCAACTGTGGAATTGTTCAACTCAGATATTTTTTTTTATTTTGTCACTTGGAAAATAAAAATGTTTCCATAACTAATCAGAATCAGAATCATTTTATTGATCCAGAACAGAAAATGGGTGGAAACAGTTGCATCGACCGAGATTATGAAAATCTACAGACTGAAAATTATAATAAATAGAAAAATAAAAAAGTATTGATCAGAGTAACTGTTTCCTGTGTTCAGTCGAAAGGTTTGAGGGAGCGCTGGCTGCTGGACGGAGCGCCCCCTGCAGGACAAGACCAGAACCACCAGACCACCAACAGGTCTAATCTAATTTAATCTGGTCTAATAAACCAAGAGCCTGCAGCAAACAACCAACGGGTCTAATCTGATCCAAATCATCTAATCTGATTCAATGTGGTCTACTGTGTGTGTTGCAGGTGGGAGCTGGTCGGTCTGGACTCTGGACCTGTGTGTCAGACCCTAACACACACTACAGTGAGTACACGCACTGGACTTTACTGTGTTCTGTAGATTTTGTCAGATTCAAATAACCAGATTAGGCTTGTCACATCAAATATTACTGTTGCATTACAGTGATCAGATTATATTATTTATATTACATCGGTCAAACTATAGTGGTTAGTTTAGAGGGGTCAGATACAGTTTAGTGGAGTGATCAGATTACAGTAGTCAGATTACAGTAGTCAGATTACAGTGGTCAGATTACAGTAGTCAGATTACAGAGGTCAGATTACAGTAGTCAGATTACAGCAGTCAGGTTAAAATGGTCATATTGTATCTGTCAGTCTAATTCATTTCAGTTCCAGTTTCCCGTTGGTCTTGTTTTATTGTGAAGTTGAACTTCCTGTTTCTGTTTTTCCTCCAGGTATCACCAGGTAAACTTTTTCTTCTGTGTCTCACTGTGTCTTGGACTGGACCTGCACCATCAGATTACTCCACTGAATCAGATTACTCCACTGTAATCAGATTACGAGAATACTGTTATCATACCAGGAAACCAGTCCCAGCAGATGGTTCTGGTTCTGGTTCTGTTAGAGTTTGGATTAGACTTGTTGCGGTGGTAATAATATGTATCTGTAGATTACAGTTGTTAGATTAGGATAATCAGATTAAAGCAGTTACATTGCAGTTACAGTACATCAGTGGACACAGTAGTCCAGTTGCAGTCATCACACTGGGTCAATGAAGTATCAGATTATATTTGGGACTATATTATCAAATGGCAGTGATGAGATTACAGATATCAAACTGCAGGAATCAGATGTTACTGGGGTGGACAGATTAAAGTGGTAACGTGTTGAATTACATTACCTGCTTTACAGTAATCAGATTACTGATCAATCTATAATAATCAGAATACAGTGCTTTGCAGTAGTTAGATTACACTGATCTGGTCACATTAGTCACATTATAATGAAATGATATTACAGTGTAATCTGATCACAGTACAACCACATTGTTGTGATTTACTCACTCTGAGCTTCTGCCTCCTGTTCCCATGAGACTTTGCAGAGGTCAAAGTTCACAAAAGTCCTCGCATGAACAAACCAAGAGACGCGACGGAGGAGATCAAGAGAGGTGAGTCAGAGAGTCAAGTCCTGGTCCAGGTCTGTCTCTAACTCTCTGTCTGTCTGTCTGTCTGTCTGTCTCTAACTGTCTGTCTGCCTGTCTCTAACTGTCTGTCTGTCTCTAACTGTCTGTCTGCCTGTCTCTAACTGTCTGTCTGTCTCTAACTGTCTGTCTGCCTGTCTCTAACTGTCTGTCTGTCTGTCTCTTAACTGTCTGTCTACCAGTCTCTAACTGTCTGTCTGTCTCTAACTGTCTGTCTGCCTGTCTCTAACTGTCTGTTGTCTCTAACTGTCTGTCTGTCTCTGTCTAACTGTCTGTCTGTCTGTTTGTCTCTAACTGTCTGTCTGTCTGTCTGTCTGTCTGTCTGTCTGCCTGTCTCTGTCTCTAACTGTCTGTCTGCCTGTCTCTTACTGTCTGTCTGTCTGTCTGTCTCTAACTGTCTGTCTGTCTGCCTGTCTCTGTCTCTAACTGTCTGTCTGTCTGTCTGTCTCTAACTGTCTGTCTCTAACTGTCTGTTGTCTCTAACTGTCTGCCTGCCTGTCTCTAACTGTCTGTCTGTCTGTCTGTTTGTCTCTAACTGTCTGTCTGTCTGTCTGTCTGCCTGTCTCTGTCTCTAACTGTCTGTCTGCCTGTCTCTTACTGTCTGTCTGTCTGTCTCTAACTGTCTGTCTGTCTGCCTGTCTCTGTCTCTAACTGTCTGTCTCTAACTGTCTGTCTGTCTGTCTCTAACTGTCTGCCTGCCTGTCTCTAACTGTCTGTCTGTCTGTCTGTTTGTCTCTAACTGTCTGTCTGTCTGTCTGTCTGTCTCTCTCTAACTGTCTGTTGTCTCTAACTGTCTGTCTGTCTGTTTCTAACTGTCTGTCTGTCTCTAACTGTCTGTCTGTTGTCTGTCTCTGTCTCTAACTGTCTGTCTGTCTGTTTCTAACTGTCTGTCTGTTGTCTGTCTCTGTCTCTAACTGTCTGCTGTCTCTAACTGTCTGTCTGTCTGTCTCTAACTGTCTGTCTCTCTGTCTGTCTGTCTGTCTCTAACTGTCTGTCTGTCTGTCTCTAACTGTCTGTCTGTCTGTCATCTGTCTGTCTGCCTCCAACTGTCTGTTTGTCTGCCTTTAACTGTCTGTCTGTCTGTTTCTAACTGTCTGTCTGTCTGTCTCAAACTGTCTGTCTGCCTGTCTGTCTCTAACTGTCTGTCTGTCTGTCTGTCTCTAACTGTCTGTCTGTCTGTCTGTCTGTCTCTAACTGTCTGTCTGCCTGCCTGTCTCTAACTGTCTGTCTGTCTGTCTGCCTGTCTGTCTATAACTGTCTGTCTGTCTGTCTGTCTCTATCTGTCTGTCTGCCTGTCTGTCTATAACTGTCTGTCTGCCTGTCTGTCTATAACTGTCTGTCTCTCTAACTGTCTGTCTCTATCTGTCTGTCGGCCTGTCTGTCTATAACTGTCTGTCTGCCTGTCTGTCTATAACTGTCTGTCTGTCTCTAACTGTCTGTCTCTCCCTCACAGCGATGTACTCGGTGCAGATCACAGTAGAGAGAGACAGACTGACAGGGGAAACCCGGGTCCTGTCCACTAACACCACACTTCCTGTTGACCTATCTCACCAAGGGGTCAAAGTTTATGAGGACAAGCAGAAAGGTGACGTCACCAAACAAACAAACAAACAAACAAACAAACAAACAAGAGGAGCAGAGAATAAAACAAATTCAATATTTCAGCTGTAAAGTTGTCGAATCAGTAAAACTGACTCAGACTCACCTGTCACTCACCTGTCACCTGTCAATCACCTCTCACCTGTCACTCACCCTGGTTCCCTTTAACGGAATTTTTCATTCAGGTTTTTGTTTGAGCCTTAAGCTCCTGATGTCTGACATGATGTGTGAGTGACAGGTGAAGCAAGAGAATAATCTGTTTCCATTGGATCAGCTGGGACCTGTGACGACCAGGTCCTGGTCCTGGTCCTGGTCCTGATCCGGACTCTGTCTCTGTCTCTCAGTGGTTCATGAGATGAACGGTGAAGACGGCGTCCACCTGCTCAGCTCCTCTGAGGTCGATGAGCTCATCCACAAAGCCGATGAAGCTTTGATGACGTCACAGACTGACACCACGGTGACCTCGTTCCCAACGTCAGAGTTCCAGGAGGAGGCGGAGCCTGAGCTGCCTCAACCGCAGCCACCGCAGGTCTCGCTGGAGATCACGGGGCTGGAGGCCAAACCTCACGCCGGGCCGAGCGCGGCCGAGGCCTCCGCGGAGAACCCGGTCACCATGGTGTTCATGGGATACCAGAGTGTGGAGGACGAGGCCGAGACCCAGAAGGTTCTGGGGCTGCAGGGGACGGTGACGGCCACGCTGGTGATGATCCACGACGCCGAGGACACCACGTCACCGGGAGGAGGAGGAGGGAAGGACCAGGTTGACGGCAGAGCCCAGACAGCAGCCCCGCCCCCTCCTGCCTCCACTCCCCCGCCTCCTCCTACCTCCGATGGCCCGCACCCTCCCCCCTCCACTGCCCCGCCTCCGACCATCACATCTGCAGCGGCGATGCCGGCGGTTTTCGAGGCAGCGGAGAAGCTGGAGGGACGAGTGGTGGAGATGAAGAAGGAGAAGCAGCCGTGTAACTGCTGCAGCATCATGTGATCCTGCAGGGGGCGCTGCTTCACTATGTAATACATTAATACAACAATAAGAACAGAGGCAGTAAACAACATAAACTAAACCCCACCCACCGCCACAAGCTCCCACAAGCTCTGCCCCTAATAGCATGACATAATTTCCTGGTTTCTGTTAAATAAAACATATTTACGTTTTTCTATTTTCTGAAGCTTTTTTACTTTTTACTCATCATGTGACACTGATGCATCTGATTAGCATCAGTCTTAGCATTAGCATCAGTTTTAGCATTAGCAGTCCTGAGCTCAGTACCATCGACCTGCTCTGTTTGAACCAGTTCAGTAACTGTATCGAATCTGTTGCTGCTTTTATAAAATAAAAGTGACTCAACACGACGATATGAATCTGTCTTGATTTGAATCGAAGAGATTTAATCCATCATTGACTTTACACCATGTTCACCTGGAGCAGGTGGGGGGGCGGGGTCCTGTTCCCTCACCGTGATGTCACTGGAACAGAACGTTTGATACAGAAACAACAATAAACAATTATTATGTGGAAACATTCTTTTTAATTTAGAGACAAACTGAGCTTCATCATCCAAACTATAACAGTGTTTTATTTTGAAGGTCACCGGAAGTGACTTAAACTGACAGTGAAGAATTTTCAACCGAAGAAGACGAAGAAGAAAGATAAACAGTAGAAGAAGAAGACTTTGACTTTTAACGCAACTTTATTTATAGAACATATTTGAAAATCCTTATATATATATAATAAAAAAAAACTTCAAAAGAAATGAATAAAAACAAAACAGCAACAAAACAAAAACTGGTTCTTTCCACTATGCTATGGAATATGCTACTATTGCTAGAGGTTCAGCACGAGAGAGCCGTCCTCCCCCAGTGAGCACAGGACCTGCTTGACGCCCCCAAACAACCCATGTTGTTGGTGAGTCTATAGAAAGAGTGTTCAATCCTCAGAAGGGCAGCGACCGACCCCTCCGACACAGGACTGCATCGGTCCAGCCTGCTCCCAACATCTGGTTCTTCCTTCTTTTCCATATCGCTCACTTAGCAGTAGCAAAAATGAAATTTATCAAACCTGAGTTTTCCTCTTCTGTGGTGAATAGTTGGGACCAAAAACAAAGAGGGGAAAAGATAAAACTCTCCTAGACCCTCCACCCACTCCTTCACAAGCCCGAACAGAGCAGCCAATCGAGGACAAGACACCACCAGATGTTCGACGGTCTCAGAAACAGAGAAGACGGCCCCCTCCCCAGTACTCGGGTCCAGGCGAGCTCAGTATCTGTTTGTAGCTAATGCTCCATGTATAATCCTCCACTGGATGTCAGCCATCCTCTTCTCAACAGGAGGCTTATACAGGACCCGCCAGCTTCCTTTAGGCCAAACGTCTGAGCCAAAAACCTCAGTCCACCTCGACTCTCTGACTCCTGCAAGTGACCGATGGTTCAGGACCTTCACGCAGCTGGAGTAGAGCTGCTTCCCTCCACAGGAGCCGAATGTTCCCAGTGCTGGCGTCTTCATTGAAAGCAGCAGGCCACTCCGCTCGCTCCACCCCTCCACAGTCGGACTCACACTCAGGGAGGGGAAAACATACTTGTGGCCTTCAGTCCACTGGTCGGCCAGACTTCGACTCTGAGCGTGAGCCGATAGGGACTGCAGCACCTCCTCCACCAGGTTCTGCAACACTATGGTTGACCTGATTCCCGTGATTTCAGCCAACCGCTCCACTGACGCAGTCGTGAGGTGGCCCAGCTTCACTACGCCGGCCTCCACAAACCTACTTCTCAGGGTGGCTGAAGAGAAACCAGTGGCAGACAGGAAACAGTTGGAAAATAATGGTTCCTCAAACAGCCACATACCAGGTTCAGGGTCAGGAGGCCGAGTGAAACTGAGAGTCCTCCAGGCATCCATCACCGAGCAGTAGAACGGAGTGAGACCAGACAAGTCAAAGTCAGATGATCTTACCAGGAACAGCTGCTTATCGAGGCCGAGCTGCCCGGCCTTCCGGAGCAGCAGCCGGGCCACAGTCGACCTGCAGAGGGAGACGTTGTACAGCAGCCGCTGAGCTGCCTGAAGTCTGAAGGCCGCAGTCCTGGAGACGACATCTATGAGGCCCTGACCCCCCTCTGCCACCGGAAGGTACAGGACCGACGCCCGCAGACAGTGACGCCCCGACCAGAAGAAGTCCACAATCAGCCGCTGCAGTTGCTCCAATAGGCCCGGTGGTGGAGGTAGCACTTGCACAAGCCATAACACTTTATAACACCTCACCTCTAGCTGACAGATAGACCTTGTTCCACTGTCAATACTTCATGTAAATTCTGGGAATTTATTATTCTTAATTTCTTTTTTCTTTTTTTTTGCAATTCGTATATTTTAAATTTTAAATATTTTTTAATGTGTGCTGTGTGACACGTGCTGCTGCTACACCAGAATTTCCCAGCTTGGGATGAATAAAGTATTTATCTATCTTTCTATCTATTAATAAGGTGGGGTTGGTTGGTTTGAATGATGGCAGGTCAACTAGATTTGATATTAGAACAGGAAGTGTCTCATGCATAGACTTAGCTTTAGCATCTAGTGAACTAGCAAGAGTGGGAGAATTTGGACAGATAAACCATAGGAAGTGACCATTTCCAATACTGTTGAGATTTGGGAAAACCCTATTGAGTGAAGAACAGGACAAGCTAACGTACTTTAATTATAGTACGGCGAACTGGGCACTTTTCACTGAAAGGAGTAACAAAGCTATTGGGGAGGTAAATGGGGACGGGACAGTAGATGAATGGAATAACAGCTTATGTGAAATGATTATGAGCAGTGCTAATGAATGTATCCGATAAAGAAAAATACTAAAAGGAAAATTAGTTTACCGTGGTGGAACAAAGTGGAGTGTGACAAAGCAGTAAGAAACAGAAATCGCACTTATGGAGCACTAAGGAAATACCGAACAGAAAATAGAGGAATAGAATAAACCAAATTAGGCAGGCAGAGTGGTGAAGACTGCAAAAAGAGAGCTGGAGAAAATACTGTGGGAAATTAGGGGTAGAGACGTCAGTCACGGAAATGTGGCGGGCAGTGCATCGTATGTCAGTAATTACTAGGAAAAAGAAAATGCCAGTGTTAGAGGAGGAGAGCGACTTGGATAAAGAAAAACCTTGTGAAAATAAATTTAAAGCTGTTCACAGCGGAGCTAACATTGGGGAGGTAGGTATAGGCAAAAGAAATGAGACATTTTTCTCATTGGAATAATTGCGCAAAGTAATAAGAAAAGGGAGGTCAACAGCTCCAGGAAGGATGGTATTTGCTACGAATTTAAGTGACTTAGTGTTGGAGGAAATCGTGCCGTTAATAAATTACATATGGCAAGAGGGAACTCTTCCTAGCTCCTGGAAGCAAGCAGTGGTGGTCCCCATATTAAAACCAGGGAAAGTTGCTTCAAAGCCAGGATCGTATAGACCCATTGCACTAACAGCAGTGCTATGTAAAATTATGGAAAGAATGGTCACAGACTGATTGATGTATAGATCAGAGAAGAAGGGATGGTTTACACCAGTACAAAGTGGCTTCCGTAGAGGGAGAAGTACCATGGATGCCATGCTTTCCCTTGACATATTAAGAAAGCCATGGTAAATAAAGAATGTCTAGTTGTGTTTCTTGATATTGAAAAGGCTTATGATATGCTATGGAAAGAGGGGCTTGTTATAAAGCTTTATGATACTGGAGTCAGAGGGCGGATGCTCAATTGGACACAAGATTTTTGAAGAACCGAATCATTCAAGTTAGGGTTGCAAATGCGTTTTCTGATGGTACAAGGGCTGATAATGGAACGTCCCAGGGAAGTGTGATTAGTCCAGTATTATTTAACATTAAGATAAATTATATTTTTCAGGGTATTGGGACTGGTTTCGGACTTTCACTGTTTGCAGATGATGGGACCATCTGGAAAAGGGGCAGAAGTATCAAACAAACAACTGAGCAAATGCAGGTAGCCATAAACAGAGTTACTAGCTGGGTTGAAAAGTGGGGATTTAAGATCTCAGTGGATAAATCAAAATATGTCATATTTGGAAACAAGAAAAGTGAATGTGATGGACAATCTATGTATGCACAATCAATTGAGAGGGTAAAAGATTTCAAATTCTTGGGAGTGCACTTTGATGAGAGGCTAACATGGGGAAAACAGATAAATCATGTTCTTAATAAGAGTGAGAAAGTGGTAAATGTAATGTGTTCCCTCTCAGGTAGTACATGGGGTGCTGGCAGGGGTACACAACTGATGATATACAGAGAAATGATAAGGTCAAGACTGGATTATGGTTGTATACGTTACGGAACAGCAGCTGAATCACACTTAAAAAAACTGAAAGTAATATAGACTAAGGCTCTGAGATTATGTTTTGGGGCCTTTCGTACAACTCCAGTCCCGGCTTTATTGGTTGAGATGGGGGAGATGCCATTGTCAATTCGATCAGAGAGTTAAACTGGCTATACAATATGTTGTCAAAGTATGGGCATATAAAGAATAGCACCCAGCAAAAGCAGTTCTGAATAATGCTTGGGAGTGGGGGTCAGGGAAAAGGAAGAAGGAGTGTTTCCTGTTTAACATCAGTAAAAAGGTGGAGAAGCTGGGACTAGGATAGGTAGGAGTGGCCCCGCAAATGTACTGGTCAGTTATACCCCCATGGATACTACCCACCCCAGAAATAGACCTCAGTATATTGGAGAACATAAAACATCATGAGAGTAGTGTATGTCCAGGTATGGTGAAGCACAGGCTGGGAAATCACTGGGAGACGTATCTTCAGATCTACACAGGGGATATTGATATGGCGAAGCTCAAACAACTGTCTGAGGGGGTATCGGTTTATACGGTTGATTGCATGCAGGCTCAATTGCTTTTCCTATCCTGGGTAGCCCGGATGTTACTGTGTGAATTTTTCGATCTGAATTTGAGCAATCGAAAAATTGTAACTTAAAATTTGAAATCTGATTTTTTTTGTATCTGAATACCGAAGTTAAATAAATTCAAAGAGGTGAAATTCCGAACAAATAAATTCAGATACATGTTTTTCAAAATAAAATATTTCAATATTAAGTATTCAGAGGCTGTCAAAGTTCAAAGACTTATGTCTCTTATTTGCTTCCATAGTCATGGGTTTTACCCCTCTGAAAATGACGATACCTGCAAATAGTACCGGAACTGACCTGTGAGAGGCAGCAATGTGCCACAAGGCATCTAGTCTGCCGGAAAGCCAGAGGAAGAAGAAGAAGAAGAAGAAGAAGAAGAAGAAGAAGAAGAAGAAGAAGAAGAAGAAGAAGAAGAAGAAGAGTTGTGTTAAGTTAAGAATCATAAACAGTAGAAGAAGAAGAGGCTGCTCTGCATTAACGGCACGTTTCTGTGGACAAGTGAACGTTCTGTGTTGTGAGTGAACATGGACCCAGACTCAGAGTCGGTGCCGGCGGCGCAGGAGGTCGACGGCAGCGTGATGGAGGGAGTGAGTAGTCACTGTTTACCGGAGAACTGCTGCGCGCTGCTAACGGGCTAACGGAGGGCTAACAGCCCGGGAGCAGCCGGTGGTGTGTGGCTGATGTCTGTTCTGTCTCCCGGTGTCCGGTCTCCTCAGGGCGGACAGATCCTCAGAGTCGCCGCGGCGCTCAGCTGCATCACCGGCGCCGCCGTCAACATCAGCAAAGTCCGAGCCGGCCGGAGCTCACCGGGGCTGAGGTGAGCTTACAGGCTAACGCTAGCGGGCTAACGCTAGCGGGCTAACGCTAGCCGATTCATTAAAGTTGGTCGACAGAACAATAAACTCTCCCGTGACTTCCGCTGCGACTCATTGATCTGATTGATCTGATTCACTGTGTCATCATCGATCACTGATCACATTAATTATGTTTTGATGAAACTGTGAGAATCTTTATTCTGTTGAACATTAAAAGTGACAACAATACAAATGTATAATTTCTTCACACAGACTTTAATACTTTATTGATTTAATTTAATTCATACAAGTGATTCATCAGTTCACAGACCCATATTATATATTATGTATTGTTCGTTATGGGTTAGTGTTACTAGAAATATATAATAAATGTGTTGTTAAACTGTACAAATTAAGATTATATACAGTACAGACCAAAAGATTGGACACACCTCATTCAAAGAGTTTTCTTTATTTTCATGACTATGAAAACTGTAGATTCACACTGAAGGCATCAAAACTATGAATTAACACGTGGAATTATATACTTAACAAAAAAGTGTAAAACAACTGAAAATACGCCTTATATTCTAGTTTCTTCAAAGTAGCCACCCTTTGCTTTGATTACTGCTTCGCACACTCTGCATTCTCTTGATGAGCTTCAAGAGGTAGTCACCTGAAATGGTCTTCCAACAGTCTTGAAGGAGTTCCCAGAGATGCTTAGCACTTGTTGGCCCTTTTGCCTTCACTCTGCGGTCCAGCTCACCCCAAACCATCTCGATTGGGTTCAGGTCCGGTGTCTGTGGAGGCCAGGTCATCTGGCGCAGCACCCCATCACTCTCCTTCTTGGTCAAATAGCCCTTACACAGCCTGGAGGTGTGTTTGGGGTCATTGTCCTGTTGAAAAATAAATGATGGTCCAACTAAACGCAAACCGGGTGGAATAGCATGCCGCTGCAAGATGCTGTGGTAGCCATGCTGGTTCAGTATGCCTTCAATTTTGAATAAATCCCCAACAGTGTCACCAGCAAAGCACCCCCAAACATCACACCTCCTCCTCCATGCTTCACGGTGGGAACCAGGCATGTAGAGTCCATCCGTTCACCTTTTCTGCATCGCACAAAGACACGGTGGTTGGAACCAAAGACCTCAAATTTGGACTCATCAGACCAAAGCACAGATTTCCACTGGTCTAATGTCCATTCCTTGTGTTCTTTAGCCCAAACAAGTCTCTTCTGCTTGTTGCCTGTCCTTAGCAGTGGTTTCCTAGCAGCTATTCTACCATGAAGGCCTGATTCACACAGTCTCTTCTTAGCAGTCGTTCTAGAGATGTGTCTGCTGCTAGAACTCTGTGTGGCATTGACCTGGTCTCTAATCTGAGCTGCTGTTAACCTGCGATTTCTGAGGCTGGTGACTTGGATGAACTTATCCTCCGCAGCAGAGGTGACTCTTGGTCTTCCTTTCCTGGGGCGGTCCTCATGTGAGCCAGTTTCTTTGTAGCGCTTGATGGTTTTTGCGACTGCACTTGGGGACACTTTCAAAGTTTTCCCAATTTTTTGGACTGACTGACCTTCATTTCTTAAAGTAATGATGGCCACTCGTTTTTCTTTACTTAGCTGCTTTTTTCTTGCCATAATACAAATTCTAACAGTCTATTCAGTAGGACTATCAGCTGTGTATCCACCTGACTTCTGCACAACACAAATGATGTTCCCAACCCCATTTATAAGGCAAGAAATCCCACTTATTGAACCTGACAGGGCACACGTGAAGTGAAAACCATTTCAGGTGACTACCTCTTGAAGTTCATCAAGAGAATGCAGAGTGTGTGCGAAGCAGTAATCAGAGCAAAAGGTGTCTACTTTGAAGAAACTAGAATATAAGGCGTATTTTCAGTTGTTTTAAACTATTTTGTTAAGTATATATTTCCACGTGTTAATTCAGTTTTGATGCCTTCAGTGTGAATCTACAATGTCAATAGTCATGAAAAGAAAGGAAACTCATTGAATGAGAAGGTGTGTCCAAACTTTTGGTCTGTACTGTATATGTGTATATATAATGTCTGCTGATATATGGTTATCATACTGAATCATTTTGTGTGTCTGTTGTTGTGTTCCTGTGTGCGTGTGTGCAGACCTCAGCACCTCAGTGGTCTGCAGCTGGTCTCAGATCTGTGTGGTGGAGTTCTACAGGGAGCAAACATCGGCTCCACTGACGTCCGTCTGACTCCAGGAAAGATCCGGTCGGGAAGCTACACGGCGGACACACAGACGGCCGGGTGAGTCAGAAACTAGAGGTTCTGGATGTGTTGAATACGGTCATCATCATCATCATCATCATCATCATCATCACCTGCAGAATAAAACCGACCTGATTTGGAGAACTGTTATATTCTGATTCTTTTTATTTACTAGGAGTTAATGTGTGTAATAATTGTGTGTGTGTGTGTGTGTGTGTGTGTGTGTGTGTGTGTGTGTGTGTGTGTGTGTGTGTGTGTGTGTGTGTGTGTGTGTGTGTGTGTGTGTGTGTGTGTGTGTGTGTGTGTGTGTGTGTGTGTGTGTGTGTGTGTGTGTGTGTGTGTGTGCGCGCGTCAGGAGTGTGTGTCTGTTGCTGCAGGTCGCTCTGCCCTGTGCTCTGTTCACTGACGCCTCCTCACAGTTCTGTCTGAAGGGAGGAACCAACGCTGAGATGGCTCCTCAGATTGACTACACACTCAAGGTCCTACTGCATCCACACACACACACAGTGACGTGTTGACCCTGTGACCCCGTGACAGATTCCGATCATTCACTTGTCTGATTTTCTTCTTCAGGTGTTTAAACCCGTCTTGGAGAAGTTTGGCGTTCATTTTGACTGTGACATCAGAATGAGGTCAGTCTGTCGTCGTGTGCTCGGTGCAAATGCACGCGCGTGTATTTTACTGTGTGTGTGTGTTTCAGGGGTTACTACCCTAAAGGCGGCGGCGAGGTGTCGGTGACAGTGAATCCTCTCAAACAGCTGCAGCCCGTCACCATGATTGAGCGAGGAAACATCACAAAGATCCACGGAAGAGCGCACGTCGCCGGAGTCCTGCCCTACAAAGTAAAGTTCTTATAGCACAGGGTCACAGACAGGATGGGATGTCATGGAGTCTCCACCCACTTCTGACTAACTTTCGGCTCCCTAAAGCTTCATACATAGTTAGCTTAGTCAGCTAACGACACACTAGCCGTCAGTTTAATAAAATGCAAACGACTGATCAGTCAATGTATTAATGGAGTATTATAATAATCCAGTGATGTTGATGATGTGTCTGTCGTGGTGCGTTCAGTTGGCGAAGGACATGTCGGCGGCTGCGGTTCGAACCATCAGGAAGGAAATCAAAGATCTGTACATCAACATCCAGGCGCTGCAGGAGAAGGACAAGGCCTGTGGGAGTGGCAATGGCATCATGTGAGCCCTGCCCACATCAATCATTCAGACTTTATCTATATAGCACTTTTCATACACATACGTTTATATAGACGTGTGGTCCTCAGAGAAACTGAACATACAGAAAAAAATTTCACTGCAGTTTGCTCAGAGAACAGTAGCTGTTTCTCCCACTGGCAGTGAAGGCATCAGTGAGGCTGCTCTCTGATTGGCTCCTGTCCATTGTGTTTCAGAATCATCGCCGAGTCGTCGACAGGTTGTCTGTTCGCAGGTTCAGCTCTAGGCAAGAAAGGTGAGGAGGTCAACCAGCAGGGGGCAGCAACACTGAGCTCTACATGATGTCATCAAATCAGACAATAATTTTGTGTGTGTGTGTGTGTGTGTGTGTGTGTGTGTGTGTGTGTGTGTGTGTGTGTGTGTGTGTGTGTGTGTGTGTGTGTGTGTGTGTGTGTGTGTGTGTGTGTGTGTGTGTGTGTGTGTGTGTGTGTGTCAGGTGTGTATGCAGATAAAGTTGGTATTGAAGCTGCTGAGATGTTGTTGAGAAACATCAGACACAACGGCTGCGTGGACGAGTTCCTGCAGGACCAGGTGAGATGCACCCCTGGGACCTCACTATGACTTCACTGTGGCCTCACCCTGAACGTTGTCTCCTCTTCCTCCTCAGCTCATCATCTTCATGGCGGCGGCGAAGGGAACATCTCGGATTCGAACGGGTGCAGTGACGCTGCACACGCAGACGGCGATCCACGTCGCAGAGCAGCTCACTGAGGTGGGGGTGGGGGGTTGATAATAATAATGATGATGATGATGATGATGATGATGGACAGTGAAGCACTTAAATTGTGCGTTCAGACTGGACTCGCGTGAGTTTGGTCGCGCAAGTAAACATTTGTGCTTATTTGTGTCATTTGTGCGAAAGTTAGCCCGTTCAATCCCTTCCACTTTCTCTGACAACCTCATCTGAACACACACACACACACACACACACACACACACACACACACACACACACACACACACACACACACACGTATACATGAACTGTTGAAGGAGACAAAGTCAGACGGGAGTGTCACTGGGGAAGCTACACAAAGTGGTTATGCTAACTGGGTATAACTAGCTAGCTAGTGTCCAAACCAGTCTGGCGGTGCACACAGCGACAGTAGTTATCCTCCATTCATGATACAATGACAGACTGTCTGACGACAGGTGACTGAGGATCTCAACGCTCACTGGCTCTTGCGTCAATCTGTCGCGCGAATATATCGCCCAGATTAAATCCTTTCAGTTCAATGACGTGTGTAAATTTTACAGGAATTATTTGTTTTTCTTAAATATTAATAATTAAAATTATCTGTAAGTTTTAAAAACTCACAACAAATAATAATAATGATAACTACATTTTAAATGAGGTGGCGTGTGATTGGTTCAGTGATGAGCTGCTGTTTTTGTGTTTCAGGCAAAGTTCACGATCACAAAGTGTGAAGACGAACTGAGCAGCAGCGTCACCTTCATCATAGAGTGTCAGGGGTCAGGGGTCGACAACCTCAACCTGTAGACACACACACTCACTCACACTCTCAGCCCACGTCTCTGCTCGGACTCGTTGCAGCTGGTGTCTGACCACCGACCCTCGTGTCTGACCGCCGACCCCCGTGCCTGACCGCCGACCCTCGTATCTGAACTTCAACCCTCTCAGCTTCTGTTGCGCAGGGTTTTTCCTTAAAAACTGTATAAAAAATAAATAAATAAATATACGTTTTCCAACGTTCACATGTTTCTGTTTTTACTGATTTTGATTAAATATTTATTTTGGTGCGACAACGTTAGAAAAATAAGAGCATGAGGCACTGATTATGGCACTGAGCGTTGACCTCGGTGGGTGACCAGGTCACCTGAACATGATGGGAGCTCAGCAGCCTGAGGGGGGCGTGGTATGAGAGTCTGCAGTGACATCACAAAGGTCAGTGAAAGAAGATACTGGACATAGAGACGAGTGATGGATTCTGGGTACTGTAGTTCTTACAGGCTACAGTGAGACGGGTCACCTGCTCTGGACCTGGACTTCCTGCCGCCCCCGTCTTGTTTCCGTGATGCCATCAGCGCAGTGTTGTTCTGCTCGGACCTGAATGTGTGTTGAAACCTGAGGAGGCTGTAAACTCACACCTGTCCCTCTGGAACCGGATGGAACCCGATCTGGGTCACCTGGGTCATCTGACACCTCCAGGGCTCAGCCCGGCCCCGTCCTCACAGTCTGCTTGCCACTGTGCAGCATGACGGACACCGGGGCCTGGAGGACACACCAGGACGGCCCCCGGGTCCTCCAACCAGGACCGGGACTCACGCCAGAATCAGGACCAGGACCAGCTGCAAACCGTGTGTGGATCTCTCTGATCGCAGGTGAGTTTAACAAACTCAAAGAGTAAAGCTGCGTCTGATCCCACAGCCAATCAGGGGAGAGCATCTGCTTCCAAAACGAATCAGCTAGTGTGAAGATATTCGACACAAAGTCACGAGAACTTATTCAGTCAGTTTACATCATTCACAAACTCTGTGTACACACACACACACAACATTAAAGACGCACAAGAAAAAGGAAAAAATTTCCATCAAATCAATATATTCCTTCAATCTTTACACAATAATCAACAGAGTTGAGTTCATGTGTAATGTGTGTGTGTATATATATATATATATACATACACATATATATATATACACGTGTGTCTGACATGTGAGTGACTCATTAACATCATGTTCATTTTACTGTTTGATATTTTTGTTCTTTGAACATGAATCCGTCCTCAGACGCGACAATAAAAAGATTAAAGATCTTCACACGTATTCACTGTAAATATAGAAGCTGTTGTATAATATGTGTTTTTAAAGAGGAGGATGTAAAAGGAGTGAACCCACTGACAAAGTGTGAACACGTGTCAGAGACGAAGAAGACGAATATGATGAAGATATTATTCATATTATAAGAATAACGATAAAACGCGGCTCTTGTCTCTGAGCCTGTGAACGCATGTTGTTCCTGTCGGACCCTGAACGCTTCACCGCAAGTGTTTCCCAGCTGACCGTGAAGGCAGCACAGTGCGCTCTGGTTGCTGATTGGCTGCGGTTGCTATGGGAGCGGGTCCCGTCGCTATGGTGATGCATGTCTTAAGGAGGGATTGTGTCAATCACAGTTTCAGACTCCGCGAGCGTAGTCGACTCCGCTGAGCTAACGTGCTAACGTGCTAACCGGGAGTGTTCACCGGTTACAAAGCGAAGAAGAAACAACGGACACGGAAGAAGAGGCGAAGAGCAGCCGCAAAGCCTGATGGGAAACCGAGGAGAAAGTTTCCAACTTTGTACACGGACTGCGTTCGGCCGCTGCTAGCCTGCTAGCGGCTAACGTGTTAGCAGTTAGGAAAGTTCGTGAGGGGAGGAGGGGGGTCCATGACGGGGGAGGGGGTCCGACCGGCCCGGTTCAGGATGAACGAGGACCCGGAGTCGCAGGGAGCCGCAGAGTTCATCAGAGGTAACGACTCCGTTTGTTAATAAAGTTTATTCAAACTCATCTCTCATCTCTCTGAATTTATTGCAGTAAGAATATGAATCAATAACCTGCTGATCGGTTTATTGATCACAGCGTTTTGATCAAAGTCCGCCGCTGCGTGACGTCAGATCTCATCATAACGTGTGTGGTTCCGTTGTGCGCGTGCAGGATGAACGGAGATCAATCACCGAGATTGAAGATGGAAGTTTCAGAAAATCATAAATCCTCAATCAAAAATGATTGTTGACACACGAGTCATGAGGGATGTAGATGAACAGGTTTATAGGAGTTTTTTGAAGGTGTGTGTGTGTGTGTGTGTGTGTGTGTGTGTGTGTGAGAGTGCGTGTGAGTGCGTGTGTGAGTGCGTGGGCACGCACGCACGTGTGCGTGTGTATGTGTGTATGTGTGTGTGTTAACTCCGTGTGTGTGTGTGTATGTGTGTTTGTGTTAACCCTGTGTGTGTGTTTGTGTTAACCCTGTGTGTGTGTGTGTGTGTGTGTGTGTGTTTGTGTGTGTGTGTGTGTTTGTGTTAACCCTGTGTGTGTATGTGTTTGTGTGTGTGTGTGTTTGTGTTTTTGTGTTAACCCTGTGTGTGTGTGTGTGTGTGTGTGTGTGTGTTTTAACACTTTGTGTTTTTGTGTTAACCCCGTGTGTGTGTGTGTGTGTGTGTGTGTTTCAGATCGTCTGTACTTCGCCACGCTGCGCAGTAAACCGAAGAGCACGACCAACACTCACTACTTCTGCACTGACGATGAGTTTGTCTACGAGAAGTAAGTCGATCACGTGACCTTCGTCTGCTGCAGTGCATCCTGGGAGTTACAGCGTCTTCACTCAGTGGAGGAAACGTTTCTGAGGCTCGATTGATGAAGAAAAAGATCTGTTATTTTGGTGAAACAGTTACTTGATTGGTCGATTAACAGGAAGTGAATGTGTTTGTCCGCTCTCTCACTTCTACTTCAGATTTAATCGTTTACGTTCGTTCATGGCGCGTCACGTTAAATATTGCTGCTGCAATGATTGACATGTCTAAGACATGTCACTGAGCGTCAGAGGTCAGGTGTGTGTGATGCAGTGTGTCCTGTGTGTCAGTTTCTACGCAGACTTCGGGCCTCTCAACTTGTCCCTGTTGTACAGATACAGCTGCAAACTCAACAAGAAGCTGAAGGTGAGTCACCGCTCCCTCTTCAGGAATGACCAGAATGCAACAGGACAACAGAGTCACTGTCACTTCCTGAAACTCTCCTTATAGAGCCACTGACATAGTCAGACACACACAGAGGTATATACACACACACACACACACACACACACAATACAATTGTATATATAGTTTTGTGTTTATAAAGTTGTGTGTGTGTACAAAGCTGTATACAAAGTTGTGTGTCTTTGTGTATGTTTGTGTGTGTTGTCGTCCTTCAGATTATAAAACCTTCTGTGTTTTGTCTTGTCTTTTTGTTTCTATGGTGATGACATTCCTCTGGTTGATTGTTGTTGATCGTCATGGCGACGGGCAGACTGGACGATCTGGATTTCCACAGCCCAATCAGATTGTGTTTATTTCGTACCTGTGCATGATTAATCACAGAGAACAGAGAAATTATTTTTGACCACATGACACATGGACGTGATGATGAGTCGCCTGTGACTCTGGTCCAATCACTGAACCTCGTGACCCATCACGTGACCTGTCAACAGAAAACTGCTGACGGTGACGACTCATCCTCTAACTGTGCCGCTCCTCCTCCTCCTCCTCTTCCTTCTCAGTCCTTCACTCTGACCAGGAAACGAATCGTCCACTACACCAGCTTCGACCAGAGGAAGAGATCCAACGCTGCTGTTCTGATTGGAGGATACGCTGTGAGTGCATCACTTCCTCTTCTTGTCACACATGGCAGCTGCCGATACAAACTAATATTCAGGAAACACTCACTCCTTCACCCTCAAAATAAAGCTCACCTCGAAAACTGTATATAAAGATTCTTCTTCTTGTGCACTGGTGCCACCATCTTGCTTATTTGGTATGGAAGCCCCGCCCAAACACACTGTCGACCAATCCTGAGTTAGTGTTAGCTGTCAATCCTGACGTCTCAGCCAGTTTTTATATCATCAAATAACTAATGAGAATCAAAGTGATCAGAAACATCAGCGATGAGAACGATCTCACATGACCCATCTGCTAACATGTGATTGGTCACATGATTCCTCTTCGTCTGTCTCAGGTGATCTACCTGAAGAAAACTCCAGAAGAAGCTTACAGATCTTTGATCTCTGGATCCAACGCCTCCTACCTGCCCTTCAGGTTAGTCTGCAAACTGCTGCTACTACAGTACTTCTACAGTACTACTACAGTACTACACGAGTACTACTGCAGTACTAGTCAGTAGTCGTCACCTCCTCAGCCAATCAGCTTCAAGTTTTGTGGAGGAGCAGACGAGGACCTGTTCCTGTCAGGAAGTGTCACCGCTGGTCGTCAAGTCGTGACTGATGAGAACCAATCAGGAACTGTATCAGTCTGGGTGGAGCCTCTGCTCCTCTCCTAACACCCTCATGTACACCGAGCGTGTGCGTGCGCGCGGTACAAAGGGCTTATTGTTGTCCGTTATGTAACAGCAGCGTGTTGTTGAGTGTGATGGATTAAACAGTGGTGCGTTCACTTACCGTCAGACAGCAGGTTTATGTGAGTCTAACATGATGAAGATGAAACATGATGAAGATGAGGAATGTGTCACAGATGAGACGAGTCTGACGCTGCAGCGATAATGAAACAGACAAACAACACAACTGTCAGTGGGACGTTCATGAACACAGGAAATCTTAACGTCAAAGTGTCCTGAGACTCTTAAAGTCACTGATTTATAACAAAAATATGGAAAATTTGTTTCCACCTGAACCATTTCTGCTTAATGTCTCCAGAACAAACAGTTTTCAGACAAACTGAATCAAACGAGACGTTTCAATAATCTGTCTGTCTGTCTCTCTGTCTGTCTGTCTGTGACTATCTGTCTGTCTGTCTCTCTGACTGTCTCTCTGACTGTCTGTCTCTCTCTGACTGTCTGTCTCTCTCTGTCTGTGTCTCTGCAGAGACGCTTCCTTTGGAACCTGCAGCTTCAGCCTTACGCTGCTCGACTGTCTTCAGGGCATCAGGAAGGTGAGATTGAGTGTCTCTGCTCTGATTGGCTGAACGTGTATCACAAACAAATGAGATCAATCAGCTGATCAATTATCTGGTGTGTGTGTGTGTGTGTGTGTGTGTGCGTGCGTGTTTTTCAGGCTCTGCAGCACGGCTTCTTTGACTTCGAGACGTTCGACGTGGATGAGTACGAACATTATGAGGTGAGATCAGCACCTTTAAAGGCTACAGGGTCTGACCCCCGACCCCCTCAGGAGGGTCTGTGTGATGTCCCCACCTGTCTGACCTCCGTCTCCGTCCCTGTCGGCAGCGTGTGGAGAACGGAGACCTGAACTGGATCGTCCCGGGGAAGTTTTTGGCGTTCAGCGGACCTCATCCTAAAACTAAAGTGGAGAGTGGTGAGTTCTCAGGAGAACGTTCTGGTTCAGTGTAGAACAGAAGAACGTTGACCTCTGGTGTGATGACGTCCATGTTGTCTGCAGGTTACCCGCTCCACGCCCCAGAGGCTTACTTCCCCTACTTCAGGAAACACAACGTGAGCACCGTCGTCCGTCTGAACAAGAAGATCTACGACTCCAAACGCTTCAGCGACGCCGGCTTCAACCACTACGACCTCTTCTTCGTGGACGGCAGCACGCCAAGCGACGCCATCACACGACGCTTCCTGCACATCTGTGAGGGTACCGACGGAGCCCTGGCCGTCCACTGCAAAGGTGAGATCGTCCTGTCTGTGACGTGTTAGTTGTTGTCTGTCGTGTCCTCTCGTCCTGTTCCGTCTGGAGCCAATCAGGAGCCAGTATGAGGCTGACAGACCAGAGAGAGAGAGTAGCGACAAGTAAAGTACAAAATGCAGCTCGTCACGTGACTCATGTCGAGTTCCGATTTTAAAATGATTTTTTATTACATTAAATGTATCGATTTACAATAAAGCAGAGCGACATGACGGATCAGTTACTCAATAGGTTTTTTCAAACCAAATCCTTTTTACAAATTTATTTTGCTATAATCCATGAACATGTTGATTAGATTCAGATGTCTCGATAATAAACAATCTGATTATTGAAACGCTCCATTGATCCATTGATCCGACTGATGGAGTGAAAGTGCTCTCTGTGACAGACACGTGGGCTTTGAATGGTTCTGACTCCTCCCTCTCTCTGTCAGCTGGTCTCGGCAGGACGGGCACTCTGATTGGTTGTTACCTGATGAAACATTACCGCTTCACGGCAGGCGAGGCCATCGCCTGGATCCGGATCTGCAGACCGGGCTCTGTGATTGGACCGCAGCAGAACTTCCTGGAAGAGTGAGTGTCTCTGATTGGACGTTGTTTGTCGATGTTCCAGGTTAATTCACCTGAGCCTGTCTGTGCTCACAGGAAGCAGGCTGCGATGTGGTTGCTAGGCGACAGCGAACGTTCCCAGAAGGCCAAGCTGGAGGAGAGGGCGGTGTCTAACCTCATCACCAGTATGGACGACCTAAACCTAAACTCCGCCCACAACGGAAACATGTGCAGATCTCCGAGTTCCGACCATCTACAGGAGGTCACACACACACTCACACACACATTCACACTCACACACACTCATACACACTCATACACACACACACACACACACACACACACACACACACTCACACTCACACTCACACTCACACACACACAGTGTCGCTCGTCTTATGGTGTGTTTGTTTTATCCTCCAGGTGGAGCTGACAGATGGAGGACTGAGTCTGACTCAGGGAGACAAACTGAGAGCTTTAAAGAGCCGACGCCCCCCCCGCCCCGCCACCACCGGAGCCCTGAGGTACTGACACCACAGACAGAGGGGGTTTTACAGAGGGGGGGTCGTCAGTGTCAGTGGATGAATCTAACTGACTGTTTTCTTTCAGACTGGACGAGATGAAGATTCATAGCCGATCAACCTCTCATCCTCTCAGGTACCAGTGACCTCTGACCTCTGACCTCCACATGTAATGTGAGCAGGACACTTCACCCAGTAACCAGGTTACTACTGTTACTATGGTACCCAGGTTACTACAGTAACTATGGTAACCAGGTTACTACAAGTAACAGCTCACCTGTGTGGATGACTGTGGCTGTAATTAGTCCTGACTCCGCCCAGAAACCATATCATCACCTCCTCTTCATCACCTCCTCCTGTGTGTGTGTGTGTGTGTGTGTGTGCGCGTGTGTGTGCGTGTGTGCGTGTGTGTGTGCGTGTGTGTGTGTGTGTGTGTGTGTGTGTGTGTGTGTGTGTGTGTGTGTGTGTGTGTGTGTGTGTGTGTGTGTGTGTGTGTGTGTGTGTGTGTGTGTGTGTGTGTGTGTGTGTGTGTGTGTGTGTGTGTGTGTGTGTGTGTGTGTGTGTTTTAAGGTTATCTATGGGGGCAGGTCAGGGCCTCTCCTCCCCCCTCAAGTCTTCCAGGTTCCCAGCATCCTCTGCTTCAGCTGCAGCCAAGAGGATTGGAAGAAGTCCGTCTTCATCAGCGTCAAACATCAGGAGGTCAGTGCCTCCTCTTCATCAACTTCATCTCCTCCTCTTCATCACCTTCATCACCTTCATCTCCTTTATCTCCTTTATCTCCTCCTCTTCATCACCTTCATCTCCTCCTCTTCATCAACTTCATCACCTTCATCTCCTTAAATGTTAAACCTAACTTGATCCTGGTTTAAATCTTTATTAAACCTGACTTGATCCTGGTTTAAATCTTTATTAAACCTGACTTGATCCTGGTTTAAATCTTAATAAAACTTGACTTGATCTGGTTTATATCTTTATTAAACTTGACTTGATCCTGGTTTAAACCTTTTTAAACTTGACTTGATCTGGTTTAAATCTTTATTAAACCTGGCTCGATCTGGTTTAAATCTTTATTAAACTTGACTTGATCCTGGTTTAAATCTTTATTGAACTTGGCTCGATCTGGTTTAAATCTTTATTAAACTTGACTTGATCCTGGCTTAAATCTTTATTGAACTTGGCTCGATCTGGTTTATATCTTTATTAAACTTGACTCGATCTGGTTTAAATCTTCATTAAACTTGACTTGATCTGGTTTAAATCTTTATTAAACCTGACTCGATCTGGTTTAAATCTTTATTAAACCTGACTCGATCTGGTTTAAATCTTTATTAAATCTGACTTGATCCTGGTTTAAATCTTTATTAAACATGACTGGATCCAGGTTTAAGTCTCTATTAAACATGACTGGATCCTGGTTTAAGTCTCTTTTAAACGACTTGATCGTGGTTTAAATCTTTATTAAACTTGACTTGATCTGGTTTAAATCTTTATTAAACCTTATTCGATCTGGTATAAATCTTTATTAAAATTGACTTGATCTGGTTTAAATCTTTATTAAACTTGACTTGTTCTGCTATAAATCAATCTTTATTAAACTTGGCTTGATCTGGTTTATATCTTTATTAAACTTGACTCGATCTGGTTTAAATCTTTTTTAAACCTGACTCAATCTGGTTTAAATCTCTATTAAACGTGACTGGATCCTGGTTTAAGTCTCTATTAAACGACTTGATCGTGGTTCAAATCTTTATTAAACTTGACTTGACCTGGTTTAAATCTTTATTAAACCTGACTTGATCCTGGTTTAAATCTTTATTAAACCTGACTTGATCCTGGTTTGAATCTTAAACCAGGCTGAGTTGATGATCAGCAGTGTGTTGTTTTGATCATGTATGTAGCATGTTGTTGACGTGTGCTGTATATGCCCCACCCCTCCCGTGACCTCAGCTCGGCTCTCACCTCTCGATTGGCCGCCTCGCTCAGTGACCTGTACGCTGCAGACATGGAGGAGGAAAGGAAAACTCCATATTCTCCTCCCCCCTCCTCCTCCTCCTCTGTGTGTCTCAGCCCTTCCCCCTCCTCCCTGGTCCCGCCTTCTCTCTGTCGCTATGGTAACGCCCCTAACCCTCGCAGCACGCAGCACGAGGTCAACAACAACAGTGGTCCGTATGGCTCTGCGGCGCCCCCTGCAGTGAAGAGCTTTGTCCGGCCGGGGCCTCCAGACTTCAACCCTTACAGGGGCCCCGGGCCCTACAGCGCTATGAAGGGCCCGACAGGACGCTACCTAAGCCGCTCCATACCTGTGAGTCCAGCTCAGCCCCGCCCCCTCTGCTGGTTGGCTCTGTCTGTTGTGACGTCACTAAATCACTTGAGTGAATCACTGAGTTACTGGACGTCTCAGAACCAGCAGTGATCGATCAGTGTGATCAGTGATATACGACTGTGTATAAAGACGCCACCATCTTACACTGGTGACGTCATGAAGAGTCGAGGCCCCGCCCACACACGCCCTCAACCAATGACGGGTCAGTGTGTGATGTCAGAGCTCCTCGTCCTCTTTGGCTCCACATGTTGACACTGTGTTGTCGATATTATGTGGAGTTTTACACGTTGTTAGTATGTTGTTAGCATGTTGTTAGCACGTCACACCTCCCTCCTCCTGTGTTGTCAGAGAGATGACTGTAGGAACACACACACACACACACACACACACACACACACCTGGTGTGACCGTCATGTGTCTTTTGTCTTCCAGTCTCTTCAGTCTGACTTCATCCAGTACTAAAACTACAGATCTGCCCTGAGGACACTTTACACACAATCCCCCCTGACAGCTGACTGTAAACATGATGTGATCAACACGCATGTGGCGCCGCAAGAAGAAGAAGAAGGAGAAGAAGAATTAATGTTTAGATACAGATTTTATATTTCTTATTTGTGACAGAAGAAGAAAAAATATTTTTATTTTTAACAAAAGTCCTTTAGTTTCTGAACTGAAGGATCAGCTGACGACGACTCGACTGTTGTCATGGTAACAGTATTTACTTTGTGTTGTGTGAGTGAAGGACGCAATAATTTTATAATCTACAGCAACAATAAGGAAGAAGAAGAAACTCAGGGTGTGTGTGTGTGTGTGTGTGTGTGAGCTAGCGAATTAACCGCTTTGTTCATGAGTTAAAATACCCGGTGATGATGCGTTCACTGACCAGTGGGACACGTGTCCTCGGAGTATGATGTAATCAGAGGCGAAGTCCAACACGTGTGTCAGACAGACATGTTGGCTCCGCTAACAATTTCCCTCTGCTTCCAGTCTTGCCATGCTAAGCTAGGCTAAAGACGCCGGGACGACCATTTACTGTAATGTTTGAACTTCCTGTTTTTGAAGAAGAGACGCTAAATCGCTGATCGATCAGAAGATGTTTTTAATGTTTGACTCTACCTCCTGTATGTGAGAAATTACAGACACTTTCAAAATAAAACACCCAAAGACCAAAACAGTACAATGGAATATCTGTTAAAGCAGCAATAAAGCGAAGCTCAGTGATTGGTCAATTCTCCTGAGTCACATGATCATTTAGTGCCTTAAAGGTTTTCACTAGGCTTTTATTTTGGAAATATTTTAACGATTGACCTGATTTTAAAACTTTATAAACCTCAAGAAGGGAAACTTTAGAAAACAAATGTGTGGATGCTTTTCTTTGATTCACTTTATTTCTGAACATTTTCACAAATAAAATCATTGTCCTCTGATTCTGTTTGTGTTCGTGTCTGAGTCCACAGAGAGACCGAGTCCACATAGAGTCAGAGTCCTGAGTCCAGACCAGAGACTGAAGGTCTGAGCTGCTTCGTCTGGTCACATGACTCCATGTCATCACACTGATCAATCAGCTTCTGATCAATACTAGGTCACAGAACTGTTACCACAGACCAGACGGACCCACCTGGGCCAGGATCCAGATCAGAACCTCAATGACTTTAACTGCTAGTTTATAACACACACACACACAGATAAACACAGACACACACACACACACACACACAGAGATAAACACACACACACACAGATACACAGACACACACACACAAATACACAGACACACGTGTAAAGGTTCAAATGGAGGAGAAATGTGTCAGTGCCGGTTCCTGTCTGTCCAGCAGAGGGCGCCCTGGTCTGTAGTCTGAGCGCAGACAAAGAGAGGGGGCGTGACGCGGGGGGGGGGGGGGGGGGGGGGGGGGGCTGATTCAGTGTGTTTCTGTCTCGAGCTCATTTTCTTCTTCAGACTCTGAAACATCGACACAGAGGAAACGTTTCTCTGATCTGTGATCTGTGATCCACTCGTCATGTCTGCGCCGTGCGTCTGCAGCAGCTTCATCTCAGGTGAGACTGTTTTATTATTTCTTAATAATAATAATAATGATGATAATAATGATTCACAGAATCTGCTTCATGATTAACGTGTTTCTCACGTCATGTGACTGGAGGTTTATTTATATTTAACTTTTTATTTCACATAAATTTTCTTCGTGTTTTATTTTCTCACATGAAGAAGAGAGCGACTAGATTATACATGAATGAATTCATAAATAGACTTGTGTTTTTATTTCTGCTTTAATTTACTAACCCTAACCCCCATTTTTTCATGCATTTATTTTTGTGTCCAGATGTTGATGAGTTGGGCGGGGTTTGTCAGTGATTGATCGACATCACACAGTGATAGAAAACAAAATATAGAAAACCATAAAACCAAGCAATTTAGTTTTTGCTGTTTTATTGTTCAGTTCCTCTGCAGAGAACATGAGGCTTTATGCTAAGCTAGGCTAAGGTGCATCTCAACTTTGTTGTCCTCCTGTTCACTCCTGTTCACTCCTGTTGGCTCCTGTTCACTCCTGTTCACTCCTGTTGGCCCCTGTTCACTCCTGTTCACTCCTGTTGGCCCCTGTTCACTTCTGTTGGCTCCTGTTCACTCCTGTTGGCCCCTGTTGGCCCCTGTTCACTTCTTTTCACCCCTGTTGGCCCCTGTTCACTCCTTTGGCCCCTGTTCACTCCTGTTCACTCCTTTGGCCCCTGTTCATTCCTGTTCACTCCTGTTGGCCCCTGTTCACTCCTGTTGGCCCCTGTTCACTCCTGTTGGCTCCTGTTCACTCCTGTTGGCCCCTGTTGGCCCCTGTTCACTTCTTTTCACCCCTGTTGGCCCCTGTTCACTCGTTTGGCCCCTGTTCACTCCTGTTCACTCCTTTGGCCCCTGTTCATTCCTGTTCACTCCTGTTGGCCCCTGTTCACTCCTATTCACTCCTGTTCACTCCTGTTGGCCCCTGTTCACTCCTGTTCACTCCTTTGGCCCCTGTTCATTCCTGTTCACTCCTGTTGGCCCCTGTTCACTCCTGTTCACTCCTTTGGCCCCTGTTCATTCCTGTTCACTCCTGTTGGCCCCTGTTCACTCCTGTTCACTCCTGTTGGCCCCTGTTCACTCCTGTTGGCCCCTGTTCATTCCTGTTCACTCCTGTTGGCCCCTGTTCACTCCTGTTCACTCCTTTGGCCCCTGTTCATTCCTGTTCACTCCTGTTGGCCCCTGTTCACTCCTGTTCACTCCTGTTGGCCCCTGTTCACTCCTGTTGGCCCCTGTTCACTGCTGTTCACTCCTTTGGCCCCTGTTCACTGCTGTTCACTCCTTTGGCCCCTGTTCACTCCTGTTCACTCCTTTGGCCCCTGTTCACTCAATTGTTGTTGTTGTTTGTCTCCTCAGCTGTGTTGCTGATGTCATCGTGGTGCGTTCAGGGTCTGCGTGTCGACATGTTTCCCAAACAGCCTCTCTTCCGACTGGGGGAGCGTCAGCAGGTGGCCTGCTCGGTTCAGGACTGTCCCATGATGCCGAGCTTCTCCTGGTCTCGACTGGAGGACCGACCTCTGACCGCCGCCGTGACCACCAACAGGACCCGGTCTGTGATGACCTTTGACCCCGTGATGATTGAGCATGAGGGCGCGTTGCTTTGCAAAGTCGTCTGTGGAGGAGACAAGATTCAGAGAATCATCTCCGTGAACATTTACTGTGAGTTTACACACACACACACACACACACACACACACACACACAAGGTGTGTCCTGATTTTAAGTCCATGTTTTCTGGTCCAGCCTTCCCATCAGCCCCTCTGGTCCGAGGTCAGGACCAGCTGAGAATGGGGGCGGAGTCGACCCTGACCTGTCAGGTGTCAGATGTTTACCCTTCTCAGCTGCTCAACCTCACCTGGTCCAGCAGGGACAGAATCCTGCAGAGCGTCGTCGGAGAACCCTGGTCCAGCTCCGTCCGGTCCGAATACAGGTTCACTCCTCAGATCCAGGATTCAGGGGCCAACATCAGTTGCAGGGCCACGCTGAACCTTCCCCACCTGCCAGCTGAGACCAGGACCAGAGAGACCACCATCCCCCTCAACCTGCTCTGTGAGTCTGAGTCCTGGTGTTTGTCTGGTTCAGATTTTGGGGCCCTGATACAGTTCTTTGGGACCTGCTTCAGATTTTGGGGCCCTGGTTCAGTTCTCGGTCCCTGGTCCAGTTCTCGGGGCCCTGACCTCTGTCTGAATCCTCTGCAGATGCTCCTGTTGTGACTTGGATCTCGGACTCTGTACTCGTGATGGTGGACGCTCCGCTCGCTCTCACATGTTCAGCGGAGGGAAATCCAGAACCAACGATCATCTGGAGGCTCCGGTCGACAGACGGTCGGTCTCTGCCGCAAGGTCGAGGTCAAGGTCAAGGTCAAGGTCAAGATCAAGGTCAAGGTCATCAGCTGGTCTTTGCGGCAGTGAGTCTATCTGATGCCGGACGCTACGAGTGCGAGGCCCAGAACAGCGAAGGAAACCGGACGGCTGCAGTGGACGTCACTGTTCACGGTCAGAGCTCAGTGAACACAAGGAATTGTGGGGGATTGGTGGCCCCGCCCCCTTGTCTCTTTGTCAGTTTTAACACCTGTCCCCCCCAACAGCTCCGCCCACCAACACATCCATCTCCGTGGGTCCAGGTGAGGATGTGGTGGAGGGTCAGCATGTCACGATCACCTGCCACTCCGACGGAGCTCCGCCCCCCACGCTAGTTCTGAGGAGGGAGGGGGTGGAGCTTCATAGGACTGACCCCGCCTCCTACTTGCTGTCCTTCAGCTTCTCGTCTGTCCAGGTGGAAGATTCCGGCCTCTACCAGTGTGAGGCCTCCAACCAGTATGGAGCCCAGCTGGTGTCCAGCTCTGTCAGGGTCAAAGGTCAGAGACCTAATAATCACTTTGTTATTTTTGATGATCGAACGATCAATAATTGATTATTTGTTAAATTAGTTAACGTGTTCATATTTGACGAATGTTGACAAACAAATATTAATCCATAGAAATCCATGTAAGGCTTCACTTCCTGATCAATCAGCTGATTGATCCTGTTTAGATCAGCTGATCAATCTGCTGATTGATCCTGATTGATCTGGTTCATCTGGTTCAGTTCACCCTCTGCAGCTGGAGGTGAGTCGTCCAGTCTCTGCTGCAGAGCGCGGTTCGGTTCTGGTCCTGACCTGCAGAGCGTCCGGATGTGTCCGCCCCCCCTCCCTAACCTGGAGGAGGACAGACCGGGACAGGGTCGTCCTCCAGAGCACGCAGCAGCAGGACAGACGGTCCCAGCTCCACCTGCGGGACCTGGACCTCCGGGACCAGGGATGCTACAGCTGCGAGGCCCAGTGCGACTCAGTCATCAGAACCAGAACCACCGAGGTCCACGTCTACTGTGAGTGACTCACCTGACACCAGCTTTTGGTGATGTCATCGTCTGTCCTTTCATTTGAAGATCTGTCATCACCTGTTTCCTGTTCACGCAACAAACTCATGTTGCATGTATATAAATATATAAATATATATATACACATGATCTACATGCAACATATATGATATATGATCTATATATATATGTTGTATATTACACTTCAACAGAGAATGAAGTCAGTCTGACATTCAGAGTCCCGTCAGCTGCAGTTTGTTTGGACACATTCAGCCCTGAGAGGTCAAAGTTCACAGAGTTTCACTTTAGTTCACAGCGCAGGAACGTTTCCTCCCACACACACACACACACACACACACCCACGCACACACACACACTCCTCCTTTTAAGTGTGTGTGTGTGTGTGTGTGTGCATGTGTGTGTGTGTGTGTTTGTGCGCTGAAGTGTGAAGGAGTGTGTGTGTGTGTATTTGGCTTCTTTGCCATGTTGTGTGATTTCCTGTGTTGTTCATCAGATTGAAGACAGCTCTGAGAGTGTGTGTGTGTGTGTGTGCGTGTGTGTGTGTGTGTGTGTGTGCAAGTTTCATCACTGTAACTCTGACGTTCACACACAAACACGAACTCATCAACCCGATGATTAACAACTGGGATCAATAACCTTTTCTGTTGACCCGTCACAGAGACAAGTGATGTCATCATCATCACATTTTCTTTTTGTTGCGATGATTTATTCCAGTGACCTTTGACCTTGTGTTTCTTCGGTCTCCTGCAGCGTTTCCGTCTGATCCGGTTCTGATGGATCCTGGTCCCGTCCCGCTGGGTCAGCAGGCCATCCTTAACTGTGATGTCATCAATGTCTTTTCCACCAATCCGCTGAGGATCCGGTGGCTCTCAGGGAACACGACGCTGACGTCCGAGTCCTACGGGTTCTCGGGTTCTTTACAGAACATCTCGTCTGTTCTTCAGCACCGGGTGGAGGCGGAGAAGCAGGTCCTGACCTGCAGAGCAGAGCTGCTGACGGAGGACGGAGATGTGTGGACGTCCAGGAGGACGAGTGTCCATCTGCAGGTCCACTGTGAGTCCCAGTCCAGAACCGGTCGTTCAGCTTCGTTAGTATCGTCACATGAGACCTCCCGAGGTCAGGTGGAGGTCATGTGAGTGGAACCTTTTACTCAGTGCAGGAGGAACATTTAGTCGTAACACCACGTCTGATTCAGGATTTCATTAATCTCAGATTTTTTTAATCTGAGGGATTAATCTTCAATTTTCATTAAACCTGAATCTTTGTCTCAGATGGTCCGAGGAGTAAGTGGTCATTGTTGGCCCCGCCCCCTTGTCTCTTTCTCAGTGCCAGAGTCGTCCAATGAGAGTCACGACAACAGAAGTCCACAATTTCGACTCTAGATAGTTCAGAGACAGAACTGTGAGCTTTGGTAATAAATTGTCAATAAATGTATCGATTGACAATAAAGTAGTCAGTCAATACGTTTTTTTAAATCATAAATGATCATAAATCATAATCCACTAACATGTTGATTAGATTCAGATGTGTTGATAAAAAACAATCTGATTATTGAAACGATCCATTGATCCATTGATCCATTGAGAGGCTCTATGACCCGGCTGGTGGAGTGAACCGTGTTGTTGCGACTCTCATTAGACGACACTGGTCTCTGCTCAGTTCTAACACCTGTCCCTCCCCACAGCTCCGCCCACCAACACCTCCATCTCCGTGAGTCCAGGTGAGTTCGTGGTGGAGGGTCAGCAGGTTACGGTCAGCTGCCGGTCAGATGGAGCTCCGCCCCCCACTCTGGTTCTGAGGAGGGAGGGGGCGGAGCTTCACAGGAGCGACACCGCCTCTTCCTCGCTGTACTTCAGCCTCTCGTCCGCCCACCTGGAAGACTCCGCCCACTACCAGTGTGAGGCCTCCAACCAGTACGGAGCCGAGCTGGTGTCCAGCTCCGTCAGGGTCAAAGGTCAGCTCTTTTATCCTTAATCTGTTTCTAAAATGGAAGGTCAAAGTCGAATCTGAAGGCAGAGGGGGTGCAGACCATCTCTGCTGTGATGTCATCATCAGTCACATGACCCATCGTCCAGTATCAGCTGATGATGTGTAGGTTAAAGGTCAAACAGTGGTCAACAGGTTCATCTCGTGGTGGGGGGGGGGGGGGGGGGGCACAGGAAGTTCGTCCAATCAGAAGCTGCTTCTCTTTATCTACAGAAGTTTATCAGTTTCCATGTAGAGGTTTAAATTAGTCACACACACACACACACACCACTATCACACACACACACACACACACACACACAACAAACAAATACAACTTTCAGTCAATCGATTGATTGATTCAGGTTCATATTCATATTCATATTCATGTTGTTCATCCTTTGCAACAGAACAGTGATTATTAATATCATATTTAATGTGATGAGCAGCCTTTGCGCTACGTACCTTAGCATCCTGGGACTGCTCGACCAGAAGTTTGTGAAAACAATTTTTTGTTTGAAATATTTGAAATCAATAAATATTTATAGATATTGTATCGGAGTTCTCTGATCACATGACTTCCTGTTCCTGTGGTTCAGCTCCTCCGAGGAACACCAGCGTCCTCGTCCTGCCGTCGCCGGTGGTCCAGGAGGGACAAGACATCACCGTATGCTGCCGAACCATCAGCTTCCCCCCATCGGCCATCAGCCTGAGGAAAGTGACGGACGGGACCAAGAGACATTCAGAAACCGGCTGCTTCCTATTGGTCAACGTCACCGCCAGACACTCTGGGCTGTACCAGGTCAACGTCACCAACGAGCTCGGATACCAGGTCAAATTGTTCAGCATCAGCGTCACAGGTCAGTTCAGACCGGTTTAGACCAGTTCAGACCTGTTCAGACCAGTTCAGACCGGTTTAGACCGGATCCGACCAGTTCAGACTGGTTCACTCCATTCAGACCTGTACAGACCTGTTCAGACCAGTTGAGACCTGTTCAGACCAGTTGAGACCTGTACAGACCAGTACAGACCGGTTCACTCCGTTCAGACCTGTACAGACCTGTTCACTCTGTTCAGACCTGTACAGACCTGTACAGACCTGTTGAGACCTGTTCAGACCAGTTCAGACCTGTACAGACCAGTACAGACCGGTTCAGACCTGCACAGACTGGTTCAGACCTGCACAGACCTGGTCAGACCTGTACAGACCAGTACAGACCGGTTCACTCCGTTCAGACCTGTACAGACCTGTTCAGACCATTTGAGACCTGTTCACTCTGTTCAGACCTGTACAGACCTGTACAGACCTGTTGAAACCTGTTCAGACCAGTTCAGACCTGTACAGACCAGTACAGACAGGTTCAGACCTGCACAGACTGGTTCAGACCTGCACAGACCTGGTCAGACCTGGTCAGACCTGTACAGACTGGTTCAGATCAGTACAGACCTGCACAGACCTGTACAGACTGGTTCAGACCAGTACAGACCAGTACAGACCGGTTCACTCCGTTCAGACCTGTACAGACCTGTTCAGACCATTTGAGACCTGTTCACTCTGTTCAGACCTGTACAGACCTGTACAGACCTGTTGAAACCTGTTCAGACCAGTTCAGACCTGTACAGACCAGTACAGACAGGTTCAGACCTGCACAGACTGGTTCAGACCTGCACAGACCTGGTCAGACCTGGTCAGACCTGTACAGACTGGTTCAGATCAGTACAGACCTGCACAGACCTGTACAGACTGGTTCAGACCAGTACAGACCGGTACAGACCTGCACAGACCAGTACAGACCGGTTGAGACTGGTTCAGACCAGTTCAGACCGTTTCTCTGTTTCTGATTTATCTGTTTGTTGACGATCTTGTGACAGAAACATTTTGTCGTCTGGTCCACAGAGAGGAGCAGCAGCCTTCCTCCTGGTCTCAGCATCGTCATCATCATAGTCGTCTGCGTCGCTGCTGCCGCAGCCGCAGCCGCGCTGCTGCTAGACGCCCTGAGGAGATCCAGGAAGAGAGGGTTCTACCAGCTGCCCCAGTCGGCTCCATCCTCGGCCTGAGGTGTCAAACTGTGACCTCACACACGAACATGTGACGTCATTTCCCAGCAGGCTCCTGTGATCAAGGCTCCAGCAGCTGAAAGACTCTGACGTTCACAAACTGCCGCTTACTTACATTTTACAACTGAGACTGAGACGGCCACAAGAATGTTCACGTATGTTCATGTGTGTTCATGTGTGGGTGTTCACATGTGTGTGTTCACGAGTGTGTTCATGTGTGTGTTCACGAGTGTGTGTTCTTGTGTGTTCACGAGTGTGTGTGTTTGTGTTTTCACGAGTGTGTGTTCACGTGTGTGTGTGTGTGTTCATGTTTGTTCATGTGTGTGTTCACGAGGGTGTGTTCATGAGTGTGTTAATGTGTGTTCACGAGTGTGTGTGTTTGTGTCTTCACGAGTGTGTGTTCATGTGTGTGTGTGTTCATGTTTGTTCATGTGTGTGTTCACGAGTGTGTGTGTTTGTGTCTTCACGAGTGTGTGTTCATGTGTGTGTGTGTTCATGTTTGTTCATGTGTGTGTTCATGAGTGTGTGTTCATGTGTGTTCACGAGTGTGTGTGTTTGTGTCTTCACGAGTGTGTGTTCATGTGTGTGTGTTCATGTGTGTGTGTGTTCATGTTTGTTCATGTGTGTGTTCACGAGTGTGTGTTCATGTGTGTTCACGAGTGTGTGTGTGTGTGTGTGTGTGTGTGTTCACGAGTGTGTGTTCACGTGTGTGTGTGTTCACGTGTGTTCATGTGTGTGTGTGTTCATGTTTGTTCATGTGTGAGTTCACGAGGGTGTGTTCATGAGTGTGTTCATGTGTGTTCACGAGTGTGTGTGTTTGTGTTCACGAGTGTGTGTTCACGTGTGTGTGTGTGTTCACGTGTGTTCACTTCCTTCACATTAAGTTGACTGAAGTCTTCTGGACATCCCAGCTGGTAACCATGGAGACGCTACAGTGCTGTTCAAACAGAGGAAGAAGAAGAGTTCAGATCTTCTTCTCCAGCCACAATCAAACAGAATGTCAGCGACACCATTTTTTTTATTTTAGTCACGAAACAATATGGATGCATTACATTTTTCTGTAATGAAACTAATAATCAATAAAATCTCAGAAAAATAACCCTTTTTTATGTAAAAAACTGTTTTTGATTTTCCTCTAATGTCAAACCATCAATAAAGCACTAAACTGAATATTAATATGTTCATGTTTCTGTCCCTCTTTCACACCTCTCTGAATCCTGTTGCCATGACGACGGGCTGAGGAGCCAATGAGAGAAAACCTTCATCCATTCGTTCAGCTCGTTAGACAGAGCCAGGAAGTAAGTGTGTGTGTGTGTGTGTGTGTCGTGTGTGGTTGTTTTGTCCTGGCTCTGGTCCTGGTCCAGATCCTGGCTCTGGCTCTGGTCCTGGCTCTGGCTGTGGTCCAGGTCCTTGTCCTGGTGGTAGTTTTGCGTTGTAATTGTTGTGTTGATGATTTCTATCACTGATGATGAACAGATATTACACAATCACCCCCCATGACCCTTGGCGCCCCTGGTCCCGTGCTCGGGAGACCCCGCTCAGTTGATAAATGTGTGTCTTGGTCCATCTGGTGTTTTTCAGTCGTGTTGGGCCTCTGTGAACTCTGACCTCTGTGTGCTGTTCTGCTGCGTCTTGTCATTTTAATCTCCTGCTCTGTTGGTATTTCCTGTCTGAGAAGAGGAGCTGAGCTCGTTGTTTCCTGAGCTGAGTGTCGTCCTCCAGCAGCAGCTCGTCTCCAGAACCATATGGACCTGATCCTGGTTCTGATCCTGATCCTGGGTCTGATACCGACACAAAACTTGTCAGACATCAGCTCGAATGAGGAGCCTCTACATGTAAAGAAGGTCCTGGTCCTGGTCCTGGTCCTCACACCTGGGCCCTGCACAGTAAAGCAGGATGTGTGGTAACCATGGTAACTTCAGGTTAAACCCTGGTTGTCAGTCGTCTTAAGCTGTTTCACTTGTAACCGTGGTAAATCAC
>NC_061527.1:147500-170000 GCF_022379125.1 Scophthalmus maximus
ATGCAGAGATACGACCTGATGATCGCTGACCCCATCTGCTCCATGTTGATCTCCATCCTCATCGGAGTCAGGTGACCCTTACACACACACACACACACACACACACACACACACACACACACACACACACACACACACACACACACACACACACACACACACACACACACACACACACACACACACACACACACACTAACCTGACCTTAAAACCACCAGGTTTCATCCCTCAAACTGCCCTGTGAGACTAAATGTTCTCACTACAATAGGAAGACGTGTGTGTGTGTGTGTGTGTGTGTGTGTGTGTGTGTGTGTGTGTGTGTGTGTGTGTGTGTGTGTGTGTGTGTGTGTGTGTGTGTGTGTGTGTGTGTGTGTGTGTGTGTGTGTGTGTGTGTGTGTGTGTGTGTGTGTGTGTGTGTGTGTGTGTGTGTGTGTGTGTGTGTGGAGGCGGGGCCAGCTGCCTCTTTGTTCCGCTTCAGCTGTTAGAACCGTCACAGATCAACAGAACCACTGAGCCCTGACACATCCTCACTGTGTTCCTCTGTGTTCCACATCAGAACCTTTTTAGTACAAATAGAACCTTTTAATGACTAGTAGAACCTCTGCAGTGACCACACCTCCTGCCCACAGAACTCCAACTAGAACATCTAGAACCTCCCCAACGACCATGAACCTGAGACGTTTGTGTCCCTGAATGCACGTCCGTTCCTCCTGATCGACCATGTTTTCGGTTTAAGCTCCGACAGTTTGTTCAGAACCGAGCTGAGACCCCACGGAATCATAGTAGTGTGACCTCTGACCTATGACCTCTGACCCTCAGTGTGGTGCCTTTACTGAAGGAGTCCATTGGGATCCTGATGCAGAGAACTCCTCCCTCACTGGACCAGGCCCTGCCAGAGTGTTACCAGAGGGTGAGTACTGCCCCCGCCCCCTTGCTGCCCCCGCCCCCAACCACACCTGGATCACCATCCATTGGATGAACATTGTGTTGCGTTCAGGTGCAGCAGCTGCAGGGAGTGTACAACCTGCAGGAGCCGCACTTCTGGACCCTTTGTACCGACGTCTACATCGGGACCATCAAGCTGCTGGTCGCCCCTGACGCAGACACTCGCTGGATCCTCAGCCAGACCCACCACATCTTCACACAGGTACCTGAACGCACCACAGAACCACGCAGGTACCTGAACACACCACAGATCCACGCAGGTACCTGAACGCACCACAGAACCACACAGGTACCTGAACACACCACAGAACCACGCAGGTACCTGAACGCACCACATCTTCACACTTGTACCTGAACGCACCACATCTTCACACTTGTACCTGACAGCACCACATCTTCACACTTGTACCTGAACGCACCATATATTCACACAGGTACCTGAATGCACCACAGAACCACACATGTACCTGAACGCACCACAGAACCACACAGGTACCTGAATGCCCCTGGTACTTTGTCAGCGTTTGCTGCCCCTGGTACTCCAGGTCGCACATAGGCTCTGGAGCCACAGAACCACACATGTACCTGAACGCACCACAGAACCACACAGGTACCTGAATGCCCCTGGTACTTTGTCAGCGTTTGCTGCCCCTGGTACTCCAGGTACCCGAACAAATCTCAGAACCATACCTTCACACAGGTACCTGAACGCATCTCAGAACCACACCTTCACACAGGTACCTGAACGCATGTCTGAACCACACCTTCACACAGGTACCTGAACGCATCTCAGAACCACACCTTCACACAGGTACCTGAACGCATCTCAGAACCACACCTTCACACAGGTACCTGAACGCACCACAGAACCACATCTTCACTGATGCCTGAACTAGCAATTGCAGTAGTAGTGTAGTAGTATAACACTTTGAGATTGCTTTTAGCAATGAAAAGTGCTCTGTAAATGAAATTTATTATTATTAGTAGTAGTAGTAGTACTGACATGTTTTCTGTCCACAGGCGACTGTTCGTCAACTTTACGTTCAGATCGACGTGGCAGCGATGTAGAAGCTCCTCCTCCTCATTGAAAACTGGGACCAATCACATTAAGTCAGCTGCTGCAAGTGACCGCCCCCAAACCGGATCGGGGAGCGGGGCCACTGAGAACTGTGACCCGACATAGGTCTCTCCCCCCCCCCCCCCCCCCAAGTGCCTTCTTCATGATTCAGAGACAATCTGAGCCCCTCCCCCTCTGTGACATCACAGCTGCGACCAGACCGCTGCCATCTGATTGGTCCGTGATGTCACTCATATTTTTAACATGCCATGTGACATGTGACCGGTCGGACGCTTTGTCTTTTGTTTTTCAAATGTAATAAATTCTTCAGTTTCTCTGAGCTGATAATTGATTATTGATCTGCAGATTTATTGATCTCAGGATTCAGTCCACGATGATGTCACCGCCACCTGAGGTCAGTGAGGTCACGTCAGGTCAGAGTTTAATATTCAATTAAATTTTATTTGAATTTTCGCCAAATCACAACATACACCGTCTCCAGGCTCTTTACATACTGAGGTCGATATTATAATATTACAATATTACAATGAGCAACTCTGAGACTGGAGAGAGAAACTCTTTCAACAGAAGAAATCTGTAACAGAACCAGAACATCTGCTGAGAGAGGTGCATGATGGGAGTTCCCAGCAGTCTCGGCCTCTAGCGGCGTCACTAAGAGAAGGTTCAGAACTACAATCTTCATCAGAGGAAGTTTTAGAGATGACGTCTGACTCCTGGTTCCAGAGGGGAGGGGCCTGGTTGCCGAAGGCTCTGCCTCACATTGTCCTCACAGATTCTGAACCACAAGGGATCTGTTGTGATATGAATTATGATCTGTCAGATATGATGGAGCCTGATTATTAATGTCTCTGTAGGTGAGGGGCAGGGTTTTGAATTCTATTCTGAATTTTACAGTAAGTCAAAGTAGAGACCCGAACACAGGAGATATATGATCTTCTAGTTCCTGTCTGATTTTGGATTAACTGGATCTTTTCACAGAAACATTCAACTTGATGAATCACAGTCGTCACGAGAGAAGTGACTCACGACTGGACCAGTTCTTCATCATGCTGGTCTGATGTTCTGGTCAAAGATAACAAGGTTCCTCGCAGTCGAACTATCAGCTCAGATCATGTTTCATCATTAAATACCAACTCAACAGTTTTGACTTTAATTTATTAAGCTGATTAACGCGCGTCATGAGGTGTATGTGGAGCTGTCAATCATCGTCAGGTTCTGCAGAGCGTTTGGTTCCGCGTTCAGTCGCAGCAGGTCCACCTCCAGCGGGTGGAGTCGACCCGTGACCACCAGCGAGTGCAGCGGAGCGCCGAGGTCACAGGTCACCAGCTGACCCAACGTGGCCACACGGATCACCTGGTCATCGGCGCCGAGTCTGGCCACGCCCACACACAGCGTGTCCTCCGTCACCCCTGAGGACGGAGACCACGATCCGTCAGTTTGTCATGAAATTCTTCAGAACTAAAAGTTTTGTGTTGAATTTGACTCTTTTTACAATGAAACTAATATTGTTTATCATTTGCGATCAATTGAATAATGTCATCAGACATTGTTGATGAGTGGCTGCGACTCACCGACCTCTTCCCCGTGGCTCCGCCTCCTCTCGATGATCTGGATCAGCTGATCTGCAGCTTGACTCACTGTCATGAAGCGAGGAGGCTCGAAGATCTTCTTCCCTCTGATCGTCACAATATTAATATTAATATCATTATAACAATATAATAAAACTTGTTTTTATTCAGTTTCACAAACAACACATGGAATTATATGAATGAGCAAAACAATGATTCTGGATCAGGTCCAGTCAGGTCATTGTTTTATGCAGCTTCTGTTCCAGCTCGGTGATGCTAGGGTTAACCCTAACCCGAACAAACTTCATCAACAAAATGATTTTTCTTCAGAGAATCAGAACTTTGTTTTTCCTTCTGTCGTCATGACAACCCCTCAGATTCATAACTCCTCACATCAGCCAATCATAGCGCTGGATTGTGGAGCTTCCCAACTGACGAAGGTCGGCGACGAAGAGGAGTCAGTATGACATCATCAGCCTGGAAACCATGAAAGCAGCTGAAAGACCAACAGACCCAGAGCAGGACTGGACCTGGTTCTGGACCTGGTTCTAGACCTGGACAAGGACCAGGACAAAATCCTTGTTCTAGACCTGGACCTGGTTCTAGGAGGAATGGATGTGGATCCGGAGGTGGTTCTGGTCTTGGTTCTTACCTCATCATGTTCTCGACACTCTGCTCTTTGACTTTGATATCTGTCAATCAACCAGAATGAAAACATTAGAATCAGTTGGATGTTGATGTTTTCACACGTGGCTCCGCCTCTGTGTAGCTGCCTGTGTGGCTCAGGTGTCTAACCCGGTGATGGGACAAAGTGTCTGGCTGTGAATTTCCAATGAATATTGGCCCAGAGACCCCCCCCATGCACACCGTCCTGTGGGGGCTGAATAACCTCTGTGTCTGTGTGTGTGTGTGTGTGTGTGTGTGTGTGTGTGTGTGTGTGTCTCACCCAGCAGACAGAGTGTGTGTAGTCCAGCTGTTCGGTTTTTGCAGATTTTGTCATAGAAACTCTCTGGTCTCCACGTCTCCGTCCAAAACACAAACGACACTGTTTCCCCAAAGTTATACAGCTGAGAGAGAAAGACACACACACACACACACACACACACACACACACACACACACACACACACACACACACACACACACACACACACACACACACACACACACACACACACACACACACACACACACACACACACACACACACACACACACACACACACACACACACACACACAGTGTTAATAAAGAGGACGTCCCTGATGGGATTGACAGACCTCATTTACATACCCCGCCCCTCATTAACATATTAACGACCTCCCAAAGGACATCTCTGCTAGCTTTAATGCTAATCTGTGTGCGTGTGTGTGTCTGTGTCTGTGTGTGTGTGTGTGTGCGTTTGTGTGTCTGTGTGTGTGTTCGGGAGGGGCAGCTGGGTCCTGTTCTCTGATTGGCTGCTCTGACAGGTCAGTGATTGATGAGGTCACACTAATCTGGTGCGTTCACTGACACTAACAGCATCAGTTTAATGAGCAGCTGCTGTCGCTTTCATCTTTATTGGTTTTCAACACTTGTCAGCCAATCAGCATCAAGCCTGTAGTCATGACGACGTCCCTGATGATGGTCTGTGATGTCATCGTTGCTGTGTTTCGTACCTGCAGACCGCAGCAGCCAACAGCGTTCATGATGGAGGCGTTGTGGATGACTTTATAGGGTATCCCAGCATTCACTGCTCTTAGGACCAGGTCGCTGTGGGTGGTGGCTCTGAGCAAACAAAAGATTATGAATGATAGCTATAAATAAAAACAACAATAAAACAGCAGGCTAGTGACATCACCGCTCAAGTGTAAACAGGAAGTAGATTGTCTCCTCTGCAGTTGGTACCTTAGTAACAGAAACTCCTCTGAAGGAGGAACAGTGACGACAACGAGGTCGATGTGATACTGATGGGAAGTGTAAGTGACGTTGAGTCGTGACTGATAAGAAGAGCAGATTTTCCACAAGTCTCTGATTCAGAGATTGGAAAACTGTATATAATATATAATAATATAACATATAATATTGAATATTGGATATAAACATATTAAATGAGAGCAGATTGTTTCTGTTAACGGTTCAATACGTCACATTAAAACACATGAAGAGGTTATGAATGAACAATGTGACACTAACATGAGAAATAAAATGATTTAATTCAAACAATCAACAAAATTAATCTGATTAAAAATTACTGAACATAAAACTGATGAGGGAATCAACAGTGTGAACGACTAACCCTAAAAACAATAATCACGACTGTGCTGAAGTTAAAAGGTTAAAGGTCAAACAGGAAGTGACGTTTCTCCAGTCGCTGCTGAACTTCGACGGATCAGAGGAACGTTCTCCGTCATTAACTCACAGGAATCTGGAGGTTTTGGTTGAAATGTGCTGGAACTCTGTGGTTCAGAGGAACTGAACACGCTGACGCAGCAGAACCTCAGAACTGTGACTCACCCGAACGGGTCGCCCACCACCAGGAACGCCACGTCAGACACGTCCGCCTCCTTCAGGATCTCATCAGCCCCCTGTTCCACCAGGTCCCGGTCCGCCAGGATCAGCTGCTTCCCATAGTACTGCTCCTACAGGGAGCATCAATCACTTTGAGTACAAAACACTGAGTATCAAAGACTGAGCCTCAATCACTCTGATTATCAAACACTGGGTATCAACCACTGAGTATCAAACACTCTGATACACTTTGATAATCAGTGTTTGATAGTGTTTGATTGAGCATCAAACACTGAGTATCAAACACACTGAGTATCAAACACACTGAGCATCAAACACACTGAGCATCAAACACACTGAGCATCAAACACACTGAGCATCAAACACACTGAGTATCAAACACTCTTAGTATCAAACACACTGAGCATCAAACACACTGAGCATCAAACACACTGAGTATCAAACACTGAGCATCAAACACACTGAGCATCAAACACACTGAGCATCAAACACACTGAGCATCAAACACACTGAGCATCAAACACACTGAGCATCAAACACACTGAGCATCAAACACACCGAGCATCAAACACACCGAGTATCAAACACACCGAGTATCAAACACTGAGTATCGGGGTGGCTGTGTCTCAGGATGTAGAGTCGTTCGTCCTTCGATCCCACCTCCCACCAGTACACATGCCGTTGTGTCCTTGGGCAAGACACTTAACCCTAACTTGCCTCTGACGGCTCTTCCGACAGTGCATGAATGAGTATGAATGTGACAGAAATATGCGTGGTTAATAGCAGTGCTGTATGAACGTGTGTGAATGGGTGAATGTGACTTTCCTGTAAAGCGCTTTGAGTGGTCTATATGACTAGAAAAGTGCTATATAAATACAGTCCACTTACCATTGAGCATCAAACACACTGAGCATCAAACACACTGAGCATCAAACACTCCGAGCATCAAACACTCCGAGTATCAAACACTGAGCATTAAACACTGAGCATCAAACACACTGAGCATAAAACACAGAGTACCAAACACTGAGTATCAAACACTCTGAGTATCAAACACTGAGTATAGAACACTCTGAGTATCATACACACTGAGTACCAAACACTGAGTATCAAACACACTGAGTATCAAACACTGAGCATCAAACACTCTTAGTATCATACACTGAGCATCAAACACTCTGAGTATCAAACACTGAGGATCAAACACTCTTAGTATCAAACACTGAGCATCAAACACTCTGAGCATCAAACACACTGAGTATCAAACACACTGAGCATCAAACACTCTGAGTATCAAACACACTGAGCATCAAACACTGAGTATCAAACACTCTTAGTATCAAACACTGAGCATCAAACACTCTTAGTATCAAACACTGAGCATCAAACACTCTTAGTATCAAACACTGAGTATCAAACACTCTTAGTATCAAACACTGAGCATCAAACACTCTGAGCATCAAACACACTGAGTATCAAACACACTGAGCATCAAACACTGAGCATCAAACACTCTGAGTATCAAACACTGAGTATCAAACACTCTTAGTATCAAACACTGAGCATCAAACACTCTGAGCATCAAACACACTGAGTATCAAACACACTGAGCATCAAACACTCTGAGTATCAAACACTGAGTATCAAACACTCTTAGTATCAAACACTGAGCATCAAACACACTGAGCATCAAACACTGAGTATCAAACACTCTTAGTATCAAACACTGAGTATCAAACACTCTGAGTATCAAACACACTGAGCATCAAACACTCTGAGCATCAAACACTCTGAGTATCAAACACTCTGAGTATCAAACACACTGAGTATCAAACACAAAGCTCAAGGCTGAAGCAGCATTAGCAGCATTTAGCATGTTAGCAGTGGCTTGTCCAGATGCTACCACCCACCAGCGCCTCCTTCCCCCCTGTCAGGACCGAGGTGTAGGCCTCCAGATAGACCCGGGAGCAGCTCTTCACCGCCTGCAGACCTTTCACCGTGATGTCCGCCGCGTCTCCGAGCCCCAGGCCAATCAGATACAGCATCGTGCCGGTGAAGACCGTGAATCAGCCCTTTAACTTACTGTTTTCTACATTCACGTGCAGCCTCAGTGGACTGACCGGAATACGGCTTGTCGTAAAATGTTTATAGTTCACGACAGCTGAACGACTGCTCATGCGTCGACGGATGTTTCACCAGTATCCATTGAAAAAAATTATGTATTAAATAAATACTCAACTGTCTTCGATTATATGAGAAAAGAAAATACTATTTGAATATGTTTTAAGAAATGCCACAATGTCGTCTTCACTTCGGCATCATCAACTAAGTATTCATGTTTCACATAAAGGATCAACGTGTAATTCATTTGTTTCTACTTCCGCCCTCTACTTTGAACAAAAGAAACTTCATGGCAGTAAAATCAATATGAAATAAAGTGTTCGTGGATTTTATCTTCGCCGAACTGTGGAGTCTCTGCCTTTTTCAGGCGCAGGAGGTTTAAGAACTTAGTAGAAAAAAACTGATTAAAAAGATAATTAAGAATAAAACAATGTGCGAATAGATGCAGGTTGGACTTCCTGCTGGAGTTGAGCAAAAGTCCAGACTACAATATTTTATTAATCTGAAAAATCAGGGGAGTCACAGATACATTATGTATTAATATAGAAATAAATCTCAGTAAAGACAGTGACGTCATTTAATGATCGATCTTCCAGAGAGACTGTTCCAGAGAACCTCTGGTAGAACATGAGAACATCTAGTACAACCTCTTGTAGAACAGGAAAACCTCTAGTAGAACAGGAGAACCTCTGGTAGAACAGGAGAACATCTGATAGAAAAGGAGAACCTCTCGTAGAACAGGAGAACCTCTGGTAGAACATGAGAACATCTGATAGAACAGGAGAACCTCTCTTAGAACAGGAGAACCTCTGGTAGAACATGAGAACATCTGGTAGAACAGGAGAACATCTGGTACAACCTCTGGTAGAACATGAGAACATCTGGTACAACCTCTTGTAGAACAGGAGAACCTCTGGTAGAACCTCTGGTAGAACAGGAGAACCTCTGGTAGAACAGGAGAACCTCTGGTAAAACAGGAGAACATCTGATAGAACAGGAGAACCTCTCGTAGAACAGGAGAACCTCTGGTAGAACCTCAGGTAGAACATGAGAACATCTGGTAGAACAGGAGAACATCTGATAGAACAGGAGAACCTCTCTTAGAACAGGAGAACCTCTGGTAGAACATGAGAACATCTGGTAGAACAGGAGAACATCTGGTACAACCTCTGGTAGAACATGAGGACATCTGGTACAACCTCTTGTAGAACAGGAGAACCTCTGGTAGAACCTCTGGTAGAACATGAGATCATCTGGTAGAACATGAGAACATCTGGTAGAACAGGATAACCTGTTGTAGAACAGGAGAACATCTGATAGAACAGGAGAACCTCTGGTAGAACCTCTGGTAGAACATGAGAACATCTGGTACAACCTCTTGTAGAACAGGATAACCTCTAGTAGAACAGGATAACTTCTGGTAGAACAGGAGAACATCTGATAGAACAGGAGAACCTCTAGTAGAACAGGAGAACATCTGGTACAACAGGAGAACATCTGGTACAACCTCTGGTAGAACATGAGAACATCTGGTACAACCTCTTGTAGAACAGGAGAACCTCTGGTAGAACCTCTGGTAGAACAGGAGAACCCCTGGTAGAACAGGAGAACCTCTTGTAGAACAGGAGAACCTCTGGTAGAATCTCTGGTAGAACCTCTGGTAGAACAGGAGAACCCCTGGTAGAACAGGAGAACATCTGATAGAACAGGATAACCTCTGGTAGAACAGGAGAACATCTGATAGAAAAGGAGAACCTCTCGTAGAACAGAAGAACCTCTGGTAGAACATGAGAACATCTGAGAGAACAGGAGAACCTCTCTTAGAACAGGAGAACCTCTGGTAGAACATGAGAACATCTGGTAGAACAGGAGAACATCTGGTACAACCTCTGGTAGAACATGAGAACATCTGGTACAACCTCTTGTAGAACAGGAGAACCTCTGGTAGAACCTCTGGTAGAACAGGAGAACCTCTGGTAGAACAGGAGAACCTCTGGTAAAACAGGAGAACATCTGATAGAACAGGAGAACCTCTCGTAGAACAGGAGAACCTCTGGTAGAACCTCAGGTAGAACATGAGAACATCTGGTAGAACAGGAGAACATCTGATAGAACAGGAGAACCTCTCTTAGAACAGGAGAACCTCTGGTAGAACATGAGAACATCTGGTAGAACAGGAGAACATCTGGTACAACCTCTGGTAGAACATGAGGACATCTGGTACAACCTCTTGTAGAACAGGAGAACCTCTGGTAGAACCTCTGGTAGAACATGAGAACATCTGGTAGAACATGAGAACATCTGGTAGAACAGGATAACCTGTTGTAGAACAGGAGAACATCTGATTGAACAGGAGAACCTCTGGTAGAACATGAGAACATCTGGTACAACCTCTTGTAGAACAGGATAACCTCTAGTAGAACAGGATAACTTCTGGTAGAACAGGAGAACATCTGATAGAACAGGAGAACCTCTAGTAGAACAGGAGAACATCTGGTACAACAGGAGAACATCTGGTACAACCTCTGGTAGAACATGAGAACATCTGGTACAACCTCTTGTAGAACAGGAGAACCTCTGGTAGAACCTCTGGTAGAACAGGAGAACCCCTGGTAGAACAGGAGAACCTCTTGTAGAACAGGAGAACCTCTGGTAGAATCTCTGGTAGAACCTCTGGTAGAACAGGAGAACCCCTGGTAGAACAGGAGAACATCTGATAGAACAGGATAACCTCTGGTAGAACAGGAGAACATCTGGTACAACAAGAGAACCTCTGGTAGAACAGGAGAACATCTGATAGAACAGGAGAACCTCTCGTAAAACAGGAGAACCTCTGGTAGAACATGAGAACATCTGATAGAACAGGAGAACATCTGGTACAACCTCTGGTAGAACATGAGAACATCTGGTACAACATCTGGTAGAATAGGAGAACCTGTTGTAGAACAGGAGAACATCTGATAGAACAGGAGAACCTCTGGTAGAACAGGAGAACCTCTGGTAAAACAGGAGAACCTCTGGTAGAACAGAAGAACATCTGGTAGAACAAGAGAAACTCTAGTAGAACAGGAAAACATCTGGTAGAACAGGAGAACTTTTAGTAGAACAGGAGAACCTCATGATGTGATGTAAAGAACTGAAGATACAGTATTTTTGCTATTAGTATTTTTCCCTTTTTCCATTATTCTTTTAGTTTCAGTTTTTTAATAAACTGTATAGAGGCTCTTTTTTTCTTTCTCTCTCTCTCTCTCTCTCCCTCCTGGTCGTTTCCATGGTGATGCTAGTCGGCAGCTCGGCATGTGAACGGGTCGGTGGGAAAAACTTCTTCCTCTTCTCTTTTCCTCTTCAGTCTTTTTCCTCGTTCGCCCCTTGTTGTGGTAAGCAAGCCAATGTGGACCACGTGACCCCCCCTTCTAACTGGGAACCAGTTAATGACTGGGATGGTTGGTGGGTTACATAATGAACTCCTCTGCTTTCTGGGGACGTGGAGGGGGAGCGGGGAGGGGGGGGGGGGTTGTGGTCTTTTGTTGTCGAGTCTCAGTTTGTTCGGCTCCAGTCATCCAGAGAATCATACAGAGAACCGATTCTCGTCTGTTAACTGTTTCTCTTCAGCCTCTGATCCACTTTCAAAACCAGATTCAGACTTGACTTTATATAATTTATAAATGTAATTATATGAATAATAACGCTAGTGAAGAATCATCCACAGAAACACGAACCATGACATCACATGTTCAGGTGCGTCCATGTGTTTGAGGTCACATGACGTCACAGAATCAGGATTTAACAGATTAACGTCTGAACACAATCAGAGCTGTTTGTTGTGAAGCTCTAATCTGATCTGAGATCTGAACACTACAGTACCCATGAGCCTCAGCAACTGTCGCCATGTAGACGAGGAGTGTCAGAGGTGTGATATACAGTCAGTGATCGTCTTTATATAAAGTCGCTGACACTGATCGTCTTTATATAGTCAGTGATCGTCTTCATATACAGTCGCTGATTGTCTTTATACACAGTCACTGACACTGATCGTCTTTATATACAGTCAGTGATCGTCTTCATATACAGTCAGTGATCGTCTTTATATACAGTCAGTGATCGTCTTCATACACAGTCAGTGATCGTCTTTATATACAGTCGCTGATTGTCTTTATACACAGTCACTGACACTGATCGTCTTTATATACAGTCAGTGATCGTCTTCATATACAGTCAGTGATCGTCTTTATATACAGTCACTGATCGTCTTTATATACAGTCAGTGATCGTCTTCATATACAGTCGCTGATTGTCTTTATACACAGTCACTGACACTGATCGTCTTTATATACAGTCAGTGATCGTCTTCATATACAGTCAGTGATCGTCTTTATATACAGTCAGTGATCGTCTTTATATACAGTCAGTGATCGTCTTCATATACAGTCAGTGATCGACTTTATACACAGTCAGTGATCGTCTTTATATACAGTCAGTGATCGTCTTTATATACAGTCAGTGATCGTCTTTATATACAGTCAGTGATACAGTCAGTGATCGTCTGTATAAATTTCTGCTGCTATAACTGACTATCTTTGCACTAACTTATACAAAAAAGTTTTTGCTGCTACTTCTTATATCTACACTGTGAACTCTTATTCTCTTATTATTATTTTTTTTTTTAGTATCAGTAAAATGTCTTCATCTACTGTTTACCTTATTTATTGTTTTTACTTAGCGTTAGGATATATCTGTCTTTATTTGTTGTGCTTGTGCACTTTACTCTTTACTTTAGGAAATGACTTGTCCTGTCTTCACCGTGGGATAGGGAGGAACGTAATTTTGATTCCTTTGTATGTCTGATACATGTGAAGAAATTGACAATAAAGCTGACTTTGACTTTGACTTTGATATACAGTCAGTGATCGTCTTTATATACAGTCAGTGATCGTCTTCATATACAGAAGGAGAAATGTTTCTACTGTACAACCCAAATTTTATTCAAATTTATAAATTCATATTTAAATGTTATTAATATTATATGATTCATTCAGCAGGTGAGAAGGTTTGTTCTGCTGTTTCTCCAGTTTGAGCTTCAATTGGTTCATTTCCTAGGAACTGAAGTTACACAAAAGTGTGTGTCTGTGTGTGTGTGTGTGTGTGTGTGTGTGTCTGTGAGTGTGAGGCCCTGCTCCCACGGAACCATCTCCAATTACAGGACAAAGGCGACTCATTCAACTCCACAACTGCAGCTTTGCACTAATGAGACTCTGCACTGAATGTTAAGAGGACGACCCCCCCGTGGGTTAGGGGCTTTGACCCCGTCGTCCAGTTGGAGGCGGAGTCTGGTCTAAACATCTGTCTAAGATGTGCTTTTACAAAAAAGTTTTATCTGTAAAACACAAACTGGTTTTTACTGAGACGTGAGACGTTACCTGATCCTCTGCTGACATAACACACAGATTAACTACACACACACACACACACACACACACACTCACACACACACACACACACTGTCGTCAGGATCTGAAGTGGTTCTGCTTCTCTTGAGGTTCAAGATCGTCTCAAAGTTCCACGAGCAGTTGAATCATGTTGACGTCTGTCGTCTAATGATCATGCAGATTAAACAACAGCTGATGTATTGATGTTTGTCAATATCACTGTTTCCTGTGGAGAGTTAGATGTTAGCTGTTAGCGTTAGATGTTAAATGTTAAATGTTAGCTGTTAGATGTTAGCTATTACATGTTAGCTGTTAGATGTTAGCTATTACATGTTAGATGTTAGATGTTAGCTATTACATGTTAGATGTTAGATGTTAGCTATTACATGTTAGATGTTAGATGTTAGCTATTACATGTTAGATGTTAGATGTTAGCTATTACATGTTAGATGTTAGCTGTTAGATGTTAGCTATTACATGTTAGATGTTAGATGTTAGCTGTTAGATTTTAGCTATTACATGTTAGATGTTAGCTATTACATGTTAGAAGTTAGCTGTTAGATGTTAGCTATTACATGTTAGATGTTAGATGTTAGCTGTTAGATGTAAGCTATTACATGTTAGATGTTAGCTGTTAGATGTTAGCTATTACATGTTAGATGTTAGCTGTTAGATGTTAGCTATTACATGTTACATGTTAGCTATTACATGTTAGCTGTTAGATGTTAGCTATAACATGTTAGCTGTTAGATGTTAGCTGTTAGCTGTTAGATGTTAGCAATTAAATGTTAGCTGTTAGATGTTAGCTATTGCATTTTAGCTGTTAGATGTTAGCTATTACATGTTAGCTGGTAGATGTTAGATGTTAGCTATTCCATGTAAACTGTTAGATGTTAGCAATTACATGTTAGATGTTAGCTATTACATGTTAGAAGTTAGCTGTTAGATGTTAGCTATTACATGTTAGATGTTAGATGTTAGCTGTTAGATGTAAGCTATTACATGTTAGATGTTAGCTGTTAGATGTTAGCTATTACATGTTAGATGTTAGATGTTAGATGTTAGCTATTACATGTTAGCTGTTAGCTGTTAGCTATAACATGTTAGCTGTTAGATGTTAGCTGTTAGCTGTTAGATGTTAGCAATTAAATGTAAGCTGTTAGATGTTAGCTATTACATGTTAGCTGTTAGATGTTAGCTATTACATGTTAGCTGGTAGATGTTAGCTATTCCATGTAAACTGTTAGATGTTAGCAATTACATGTGAGCTGTTAGATGTTAGCTGGTAGATGTTAGATATAAGCTGTTAACTAAGGCAGAACTGACTACATCAGACACTTTGTTCTCACTAAGTTCAACAATTTGGTGTAATGCAATGAAAATCTATTAAATAATTGTATTTATCAATAAACAACGTGATTAAATTTATCTGAATCTATTTGTGCATCAACTAATAACTCTGAGTTCTAAAAATATCACATTAAAACGTCTCTTTTAAATGACATGGGACCAAACCTGGATCCAGACTGAGACCAGCTCTTCCAGTCTGATTTCTGTTTCACACTTGCTACTTCGGTTTTGGAAAAGTCAGAAGGTTGAAATCAGACGAGGTTGAAGAGAAAGAGTCTGATGAAGTCGGATCCTGTCGCTCGTCCAGGATCTCAGACCAGAACCACATTCCTCCGAACGAGGGAAACAACCAATCACATCACTGGAAGTTAGAGAGGAAGAAGCTGGTTAATACTTTCCTGTCTCACACACCTACACACACAGTCGTGTCTCCATGACGTCAGAGGACATTACATTGACTTACATTCTTCTCCTGGAGACTCAACATCTTCACATTAAAAAGGAATGATTTCATATGACTGATTTATGTCCCCAAACATGAGTAAAAAACACACACACACACACACACACACACACACACAGAGTCCAAACCATAATTACAGGCTGCAGATATTCAGCAGTTAAAGTTTCACTGCAGCAGAATGTTAGAGACCCAAAAAGACCAGGACTGAGGCCAAGGTGGAGATCCACAAAAAGACTACAACCAGAAACCGGACCTGGACCAGGACTAAGACCAGGGCCAGGACCAGCAAAAGTAGGAATGACGCAAGAACAAAGATCAAAATCAAGACAGACTTTAAGTTAGGACACAACCCAGAACCGGACCGGGAGTAGAGGCAAGACTCAGATCAGAACCAAGACCAAGAGGGGACCAAATGGGACCAAGGCCACAACCAAGAACTGTACAAGCAGCATGGCCAGCTCCCTCTTTCCCTCCAGCTGTTGTCATGGTGACGCTCAGCTATGCGGAGTGTGAATAGTCGTCTGCTCAGAGGAAAGAAACCTTTGTTACCCATGAGCCTCGGTTCTCAGCTCCTCCCCCCGCGACCCCCAACACTTTGTGTTCCTCTGACCAGTGAACGGGAACCAGTGCTCTGAGACCAGTTCATCTACACTGGAAACAGATCAGGATCATTATCCCAGAATGTTCCAGTATGGTCCAGTATGATCCCAGTATGGTCCAGTATGATCCCAGTATGATCCAGTATGATCCCCATATGATCCAGAATTATCCAGTATGGACTAGTATGATCCCAGTATGATCCTGTATGGTCCAGTATGATCCCCATATGATCGAGAATGATCCTGTATGGTCCAGTATGATCCCAGTACGGTCCAGTATGATCCAGTATGATCCAGTATGATCCTGTATGGTTCAGTATGATCCAAGTATGGTCCAGTATGATCCCAGTATGATCCCAGTATGATCCCAGTACGGTCCAGTATGATCCCAGTATGGTCCAGAATGATCCCAGTATGGTCCAGAATGATCCCAGTATGATTGGGTATGATCCCAGTATGATCCAGAATGATCATGATCCAGTATGATCCACAATAACAAGAGTCGCAATGTGTTCTCATCAGACACCAGGTCATCACAGACCAGTTCCAGAGACCAGGTCCTTACAGACCAGGTGCAGAGATCAGGTCGTCATCCAGAGACCATCACCATCATCTGGACGGTTCTCACACAGGAAACAAAAGAAATGATATTTGTGTTATTATATATCATATTAATATTATATATTGTCATCAATCAATAGAAACAGATGATTTAAGCAATAAGCAAAATATTCAATATTATTATTATTATTGATAATAATAATATTCCTTTTTTATTTATATTGATGTTTTTTATCAGCATGTTGATGTTGATGTTACAGGATCTGAAAATAATTTCCATTTTTTATCTCACATCATCTTCATCTGTTTGTGTGTGTGTGTTTAGTCTCTCTCTCTCTCTGTGTGTGTGTAGTCTTTCTGTGTGTGTGTGTGTGTGTGTGTAGTCTCTCTCTCTCTCTGTGTGTGTGTAGTCTTTCTGTGTGTGTGTGTGTGTGTGTGTAGTCTCTCTCTCTCTCTGTGTGTTAAGTCTCTCTCTCTCTCTGTGTGTTAAGTCTCTCTCTCTCTCTCTCTCTCTCTCTCCGTGTGTGTGTGTGTGTGTGTGTGTGTGTGTGTAGTCTCTCTCTCTCTCTCTGTGTATTTGTGTGTAGTCTCTCTCTCTCTCTGTGTGTGTGTGTGTGTGTGTGTAGTCTCTCTCTCTGTGTGTGTGTGTGTGTAGTCTCTCTCTCTGTGTGTGTGTGTGTGTGTGTGTGTGTAGTATCTCTCTCTCTCTGTGTGTGTTTGTGTGTGTTTGTGTGTGTGTGTGTGTGTAGTCTCTCTCTCTCTTTGTGTGTGTGTGTGTGTATGTGTGTGTGTAGTCTCTCTCTCTCTCTCTTTGTGTGTGTGTGTGTGTGTAGTCTCTCTCTCTCTTTGTGTGTGTGTGTGTGTGTGTGTGTAGTCTCTCTGTGTGTGTGTGTGTGTGTGTGTGTGTGTGTGTGTGTAGTCTCTCTCTCTCTCTGTGTGTGTGTGTGTGTGTGTGTAGTCTCTCTCTCTCTCAGTGTGTGTGTGTGTGTGTGTGTAGTCTCTCTCTCTGTGTGTGTGTGTGTGTGTGTGTGTGTGTGTAGTCTCTCTCTCTCTGTGTGTGTGTGTGTGTGTGTGTGTGTAGTCTCTCTCTCTCTGTGTGTGTGTGTGTGTGTGTGTGTGTAGTCTCTCTTGGTGTCTCTCCGCAGTCGGACCGTTTTTCTTCTGTCTCCGTCTGAAGGTAAAGAAACTTTTATAAAATCAGATTTAAACTTTTAGTTTTGGTTCAAATCTCAGAGAAAATGTTTTGCATTATTTGAATCTTGTTTGAAATCTGAAAATTAAACTATGAATTTAAATCTTCACTTTGTGTTTGAACCGCGTCCGAAAAAAAATCACTTTTACTTAAATGATTATTTAGAAACTGAAACAGTTTGATCACAAACAGTTTCTTTTGATCACAAACTGTTTCAGTTCGAGTAGAAACAAGAAACGAACAAAAACAAGAACCGAACCGAACCGAGTGGATCAGATCAGTTCTGTTCAACGGAGCTGAAGAGAAATCGCTTGTGATCGAACTCGGTCGTGATGAAGTGAAGAACTGATCAGATGTTTGACGTGTTCATCAGTTTACTGTGACGAGCTTTGTGAAGCTTCACTCATCGATCGATCGTTTCATTGATCATCTGCAGATCGAGCCGTCACGAGCTGCAGGTCCAGACTCTGATGACTGAGTCTGGACCTGCAGCTTCATGTTGGACCTGAGTCCGGTCTGAGACCAGGTCCCTGCGGGTCTCTGACAGCTGTGTGTCTCTCTGCAGGGCCATGTCCTCGTCCTGCAGCAGGACTCTCTCCGCCCCTCTGCAGGGTCACTACCTGACAATGAAGCCCTGAAGTTTGAGGACGCAGCGCCCCTTGCTGGACTCCTGTTGTAACTGCAGGCCATGGCTGAACCCAGCTACTCCGACCTGATCGCGTCACACTACAATTACACTGGCAAGTTCCGCAAGACGGAGCAGGACTCGGGTCTGAAGGCCGACTCGGTGGTCTTCATCATCGTGTGCTGCTTCATCATCCTCGAGAACATCCTGGTCCTGACCACCATCTGGAGAACCAAGAAGTTCCACAAGCCCATGTACTACTTCATTGGGAACCTGGCTCTGTCCGACCTGCTGGCCGGCGTCGTCTACACCGCCAACATCCTGCTGTCGGGCGCCAACACCTACAAGCTGACGCCGACGCAGTGGTTCTTCAGGGAGGGCAGCATGTTCGTAGCTCTGGCGGCGTCCGTCTTCAGCCTGCTGGCCATTGCCATTGAGCGCCACCTCACCATGCTGAAGATGAAGCTGCACAACAATGGCAACACCTGCCGCGTCTTTCTGCTCATCAGCACCGTGTGGATGATCGCGGCGGTGCTGGGCGGTTTGCCCGTGATGGGCTGGAACTGCATCCAGAGCATGACGCAGTGCTCCACCGTGCTGCCACTCTACCACAAGACCTACATCCTGTTCTGCACCACTGTCTTCAGTGTCATCCTCATGGCCATCGTGGTGCTCTACGCTCGGATCTATGTGCTGGTGCGCACTCGCAGCCGCAAACTCGTCTTCCGCAAAGTTTCCAATGGTCGCAGCAACGCCGGCGCCAATAGCAAGAGTTCGGAGAAGTCGCTGGCGCTGCTCAAGACGGTCATCATCGTCCTGAGCTGCTTCATCGCCTGCTGGGCACCGCTCTTCATCCTCCTGCTGCTGGACGCGGCCTGCGAGACACTGGGCTGCCCCATCCTCTACAAGGCAGAGTGGTTCCTGGCACTCGCCGTCCTCAACTCCGCCATGAACCCTCTCATCTACACGCTGACCAGCAACGAGATGCGTCGTGCGTTCCTCAAGACGCTGCTGTGCTGCATTTCCTGCCTCCGGCCAAACGCCAAGTTCAGCGGGCCCATCGTGGGCGCAGAGTTCAGTCGCAGCAAGTCCGATAACTCCTCTCACCCCAACAAGGAGGAAGTGGAGTACTCGCCAAGGGAGACGACGGTGGCATCCCTGGGGAACGTCACCTCATCGTCCTAATCGTCAGATCGCTCGACTGCAGGAGGACGAAGGGTTAGTTTGTGTTTGTACAGGAAACAGGTCACAAGACCAATCAGCTGATCAGGACTCAAAGCCCTTATGGAGACTTTCAACCTGGTTTTAACTGGGACCAGTGATCCGTCACACAGACGAGGTCCACGCGCTGCAGGATCCAGTTCATCTGGACTCACCTGATGGTCCAGGATCTGTCGGGACCTGAACGTGTCCTGACAAACATCTTACTGATCCTCATAGAAGAAGAACCAGACTTTACTGACCCTCTATGAACCAGTAGAACCAGTAGAACCAGTAGAACCTGTAGAACCTAAACATCCACAATTATTTAAGAAAAACAAATGAATTGATGGAACCTTGTTTCCTCCACTTCCTTTAATAAAACACGCCACACTGATCGGAGTTCAGGTGTCAATGACACTTTTCTGTCTCCTGTCGTACGGAATGACCAGCAGGGGGCGACTCACTGGTTGTTTCTATAGAAGTCTATGAGAACATGACTTGATTGATAACGTTTCTCTAGTTTCAAGTCTTCTTCAACACGTGAAGTTCATGTTGTAAATTATGGTTAATTTACAATCACATAGACCATAAAGCACCAGAAGTGTTAGGGGCGTGGCTACAGCGTGCAGGTGCAGGTCCTCAAGCTCTCAGTCAGGCCACGCCCCCTGCTCCTTCAAATCATATGGTTACTTCTGGTTTAAAAAAAACAAGATGTCAAACTAGAGTTCACGAACCAATGAGACGTCACGGTGAGTTGATACTGTGAGGTCACATGACCATATATGGCACAGACATGGAGTGAAGCACCTGGACTCTGATGTTTGTGATGTGACGCTTCCGTAGAACTTAATGGTACAAAGTGTAAGAAACCGTCTGTGGTCGTCTGTGTAGTCACATTCATTTATATCTGAAGAAGATTCAGCTGAGATTGGTTCTCGTGTGTCTCAGAGCTATGGAAGCTCATTTCTGCCAAAAGAAATCCAATAAATATGAGATGATAAAAATGAAATCATCATTAATATCTCATATTATTAATTCAGTAATTATTATTATTAATTAAAATCCATATTGATTTTCACACTTCTCAGTTTATTTGTAAATGATTATTTTGAGTAAAGCTGCTCATTTCTCATGTTCTTCCATGTTTTAATGTCATGACTGAACTGGATCTCGTGACGACTTCACGTGATTGGATTGAAAGCTTCGAATTGGACCTCGAGCTAAAATACAACGTTGTTTACATCTGAACTTCCAACAGAACCTCAGAGAAACTTCACGGTTTAAGAATCGGATCAACTTCTGGTTCGACTTTGTCAGAAATGAGCCTCTGTGCAGATGAAATGTTGTTACCATGGTGACCACTGATCGATGACTCGTAACCTTTTCACTCGTTCGTTCAATAAAGAGACAAATAGGAGAAACAACGACTGACGGTGGGTTCATGAAAATGTGGAAAACTGAACTTCAGAGTTTTAAAAGTTTGTCTGAATGTTTGTCGGAATGGAAATGAGTTTGGTTCTGATCCTGATCCTGATCCTGGTCCTGGTTCTGATCCTGACTTGAGTGCTGCCCCCCTGTGGTCACACCAGGTCACTACATCAGAGGGACAGAAGCTGGATTCAAACACGATGAAGAGGAAACACGTTCAACAGCAAAACTCATATATAATTATATAGACTATAACTATTAAACTACAATAACTACTACAACTGACTATATAATTATTATAACTATATAGCTACTATAGCTAAGTATATAACTAATTTAACTTGTACCACTATAGAACTATAAAACTGAAATAACTATAAATCTACTACAACTACTAAAAAGACTATAAAATATTTACTATAACAATACAACTAAATAAAGACTATGATTATACAACTATACAACTATGACTAACTATATTAATACTATAACTATAAAACTACTACAACTACTATAAAGACTAAAACTATAAATACTAAAAGTATATAACTACTATAACTAACTATATAACTACTATTCAATTAAATTTTTATTTGTATTTCGCCAAATCACAACATACATTGTCTCAAGGCTCTTTACATAGTGACGTCAATATTATAATAATACAATATTAAAGAGAAAAACCCAACAAACAAATCCCACAATGAGCAGCTCTGAGACTGAGGAGAGAAAAAACTCTTTAAACAAGAAAAATTCTGTAACAGAACCAGAACCAGATGTGGAAGTAGCATCTGTCTCGGCCGGTTGGTGACAGAGAGGGGGGGGGGGGGGAGAAGAGCAGTGAGAAGAAGAAGAGGAACAGTGAGAGGAAGAGGAACAGTGAAAGGAAGAGGAAGAGAAGCAATGAGAGGAAGAGGAAGAGGAACAGTGAGAGGAAGAGGAAGAGAAGCAATGAGAGGAAGAGGAAGAGGAACAGTGAGAGGAAGAGGAAGAGAAGCAATGAGAGGAAGAGGAAGAGGAACAGTGAGAGGAAGAGGAAGAGAAGCAATGAGAGGAAGAGGAAGAGGAACAGTGAGAGGAAGAGGAGCAGTGAGACGAAGAGAAGAGGACCAGTGAGAGGAAGAGGAAGAGGAGCAGTGAGAGGAAGAGGAAGAGGAGCAGTGAGAGGAAGAGGAAGAGAAGCAGTGAGAGGAAGAGGAAGAGGAAGAGGAAGAGAAGAGGAACAGTGAGAGGAAGAGGAAGAGGAACAGTGAGAGGAAGAGAAGAGGAACAGTGAGAGGAAGAGGAAGAGAAGCAGTGAGAGGAAGAGGAGCAGTGAGAGGAAGAGAAGAGGAACAGTGAGAGGAAGAGGAAGAGAAGCAGTGAGAGGAAGAGGAAGAGGAACAGTGAGAGGAAGAGGAAGAGGAACAGTGAGAGGAAGAGGAAGAGG